>NC_050069.1:55137755-55328776 GCF_009764565.3 Dermochelys coriacea
AAGGCCAGGATAAATTGATGGCAGAGTGCTCTACTCCGATTGACTCCAGTACTCCAGCTCCCCGAAAAGAGTAAGGTAAGTTGACCGGAGAGTGTCTCCCATCGACGCAAAGCAATGAAGACACTGTGGTAAGTTGACCTAAGCTATGTTGACTCCAGCTATGTTATTCACGTAGCTGGAGTAATGTAACTTAGGTCGACTTACCCCAGTAGACAAGCCTACCATCGCCAACACACATCCACACTGGCCGATATTGTAAAAACCATTGTCCATTGATGTGCATGGAACTTACAAATGTAAATCCACTGTTCCATCCAACTCTTTTTTTCATAGATATTAAGGTTAGAAGGGACCATTATGATTATCTAGTCTGACCTCCTGCACAACGCAAGCCACAGGATCTCACCCACCCACTCATGCGAAAAACCTCTCATTTATGTCTGAGCTATTGAAGTTCTCAAATCGTGGTTTAAAGACTTCAAGGAGCAGAGAATCTTCCAGCAAGTGACCCATGCTACAGAGGAAGGCGAAAAACCTCCAGGGCCTTTTCCAATCTGCCCTGGGGGAAAATTCCTTCCCAACTCCAAATATGGCGATCAACTAAACCCTGAGCATATGGGCAAGATTCACTTGTGTAATAAATGAAGAATTCTAGTGAATTATTATACACATTCATACACATTCTTTATTAGTTTAACTGTTTACCAGAAACCTTTGTGGATACACAAGGTATATTTTTTAAAACACTTGTAACTTCACCAAATCAAATCTCATTTTCACAGGACTAACAAAAGACACATCTGTAATTTATGGACAAAGGCCCAACCAAATTCCAGGCTTCTATGACATGCTGCTGAGACAATAGTGGTGTTTACAAAAAAAAGTTGCAATGTTTCTAAGATGAAAACAAGTGTGCCAAAAAGGTTAAAAACTAGCAAAGTTATAAACATCTGAAAATGAGCTTTATAATGGAAATGTATGTACAAATTAATTCTAGGTATCGCTTTAACTGTCCATCTAATACCACATTTGTGTAGAAGATTTCCATACCATGACAAATCAGCTTCAAACAGATGCCACTGAATTCACTGTAATGTTTCCTACTCCACCCCTCACCCCAACTGTAGAGGAATCCGTCCTCTAACTAAATTACACCTGGCTGAAGCTCAGGATGGATGAGGAGATTCACTGCTACGGCAGTTACAGCTTTTGTATTCACAAAAATACATCAGATAAGCATTGGTATGTCCGGATTTATGTCACTTGTATGTCTGAAAAAACTTTATACCACTGGAAAAGGGATATTTCCAGCTTCCCAATGGGATCCAGCACATCCTTTTAGCCCTGACAAAGTTAGTTATATCAGACTTAAATGCATGCATTGAGTTATATTTTGAGGGTTAGAAAAACTATTGTAGGTCACTAGTAAGTGCATGTGTATCCCCTTTGATCCCTGTACATTTGAACTAATTACATCAAGGGCTTATCTACACAGACAGTTAGTGCACAGCAAGCTGGAGTGTAAATCTAAAGCACACTAGCCTACCACATACTAATTGTCCATGTGGACCCTGCTACTATGCACTAAAAGCTCTGTAGTGCGCGTTGACATACTGCTGTTTGAGATGGGAATAGATCAGATTTACATATAAAGGGATACAAAAAATAGTTCCAAGTAAAACATTTTTAAACCTTTCAAGAGATTCCTAGACCATGGAAGCCAAAATATATAAATAAAATTGATATTAATTTTCTTAATATCCATGTAAGCAAGCATTGTCATTTCCACAGGGAAACTATGTGATTATGAGGAAGGGAGGTGCTTCTCTCAACAATCTCTCTATCACAATGTGGGCCATAGTCTAAAAACATTTGAGAACAGCTGCTCTAAATAATTTCTAAATGTATTTTCCCCCCATAGCGTAAGTATCACCGATAGAATAAATGAAGATGTGGTTTGACATGAAGGCTTTCACAACACTCATTTGGGATAACCTGAACTTGCAGCTTCAATTAGAGCTTAGATTTGTATCCAGACTATTCAAACCTATGAAGGATTTTACCTGGTCATAAACCTCTTTTCCCATACAAATCCACTCCAACTCTACCATGTATTTTTTGCTTAAGGGTAGGACTGTGGGCTTCTATGTCTGATTGGAATCTTCAGTGCATGGATTGTTCTCCAGATAGGTATTTTCAGGGGTTACCAGGTAAAACCATTACACCCTAACATCCTGAAAGAGCTACACGTGTCAAGGGGCAATATATGGCACTTTTTCCATACTGCATTAGGGAGCAGTGTAGAGCCTCTTCCAGTGGCTAACAGTATTTTCCTAGCTTTGATATTTAACGAAAATACATTCATGCTGATAATAAGGGTAGAAACTGCACCTCCCAAATAAATAATTATTGCATCACTTCAAGCCCAAACTATTGAAATGAGAGGTTGATAATTCAGTGCTGGAACCCATTCTCTTATTAATTTCAACATTGCCTCTGACAGCAGATGTTTATTTCAATACTTTGTACATCACATCACTTAATAGGAAAAGCTATGACAGAGATCCTGGGGGAGCTGAGAAAATTAAACCAAAGGAAAGTTGGGAGAAGCAATAGACTAAGTTCATGCCTTCAGAAATAAGGAAGGTGAACTGTTATATACATGTATATACCCTAAGCCTATACAATGTGGAGCCACAATGCCTGCATGTGGGCTACATGTATAATGGCTTAAATTTTGAGATAGGGTTTAGCTTTACTTGTGAATTCTGCCAGACATTGGCTGTGTTTCTTAGGCTATCTGAATACATCTCGCAGATTCTCTAGCACCTTCTTTTAGCTGCCCCACTTTCAGCTGTGTGAATATGATGACATCAAAATCTTTTAAATGAACATGTGATGAAGTCTGAGCCAAAATAAGCTTTTTATTTCAACACTTTGTGCAACATCAATGAGAGCTTTCTGCCTTTTATATTTAACATGTGAACATATTGTGATTTTGTAGAGAAATTTACATTTACCAAATATACAGACCTCAAGAACTATAAGATGTGAACACACAAATGTAGTGTTGTAGCCACAAAGTAAGTATATTGCAGTATGCAAATATTATGTATCTAGGTAATAAGAAGCACTTCCTTCTCTTTTTTAAACTACAGAAGTGTCTGCATAAAAGAATTTGTGCTAGATATTATTCACAAATGGATTAAAATGCACATATTATAGAATATCAAAGGTGAAATAAAAGGAAAATGGCATCCAGGAGGACAAAGCAGCTCAAACAGTCTCCCCATGTGAGAGACACAGAAACAGCTTCAAAGTTCCCACTACAACTTGAATGTGCAGTCTACCAAGACGGCAGCTGTTGCTACTGCATAAGTATTTCTATGATTGCTACTATATGAATATATATGAAATAGAAAGCAGTGTAAGATAAACTAAATTGTATTTAATATGCTAATCCATATTTTAAAATCAATATAAAATACAAATCTTTGATTTACAACTCACCTCCCCTAGATTAACTCCTGTGACAACAGATATAATTAACTACATTAAATACTTCAAAGTCTTTAAGAGTGACTGCAGTGAATGTGATATTGAACATAAAGGAAGTCACCCACTAGACTGTGTTGTGAACTTAAACAACTGTGAGTATTAGAAAATGGCTTGTAGGCTCAGCAAAGCATCTGTTAAATATTATGGTCAACCAGCAAAATGGTACACACAATCCTTGTGAAAAACCAGTGTATTATTATATAGAACTGTGTGACATTGCACACAGGGATCCAACACCACATAATGCACAGTCCAATAACAAAGATAAACCTGAAAAGCTGATCTATGAAAATTATAGTCACACAATTGACTGATTGTCTGTCATCTGTCCTACCCATTATGTGTTCAAAACCTATGTCACATGGAATGTGAAAATTTAGTAAAGCCACGGGAAGAAGAGGGAATTTCTCAATTCAGTGCTGCACTACTAGCAGTCCTTGGGTGAAGGTGCAGCAGCACAAGTTGGTCTCCTCTTTTTTCTTGGTCAGTGACTACTGAGCACCTTATTGATATATTATGAATGAGGGCTCAGCACCAATGCACAAGATATAACTGGTCCCCTCCCCAGATGCTGCCCCATTTCGGTGCTGCACATCTATGTAAAATAGCAAGTGTGCCTCTCACAGTGTACATCACCCTTCCACACAATGCAGAATCAAGCCTAATATACTTAGTCTTGGTGCTCTTGGTAGCAGGAAATTTCGGTAACCCATATATCACACTTTGCTTCTCTACAAAAGAAAAAGGACACTAAGCTATCTAAACTACTATATGCCACAAGGGGCCACAACAATGGTTCCCGTAACCCACCCAGCAATATTGTTAATCTATCCAACTATACTCTTAGCCCAGCAGAAGAATCTGTCCTATCTCGGGGCCTCTCCTTTTGCCCCTCCACCCCCACGAACATGATACAGTTCTGTGGTGACCTAGAATCCTATTTTCGACGTCTCAGACTCAAGGAATATTTCCAACACACCTCTGACCAACATATTAACCCACAGAGACCTTCTTGCCAACACTACAAAAAGAAGGATTCTGGGTGGACTCCTCCTGAAGGTCGAAAGAGCAGCCTGGATTTCTACATAGAGTGCTTCCGCCGACGTGCACGAGCTGAAATTGTGGAAAAGCAGCATCGCTTACCCCATAACCTCAGCCATGCAGAACACAGTGCCATCCACAGCCTCAGAAACAACTCTGACATCATAATCAAAAAGGCTGACAAAGGAGGTGCTGTCGTCATCATGAATAGGTCGGAGTATGAACAAGAGGCTACTAGGCAGCTCTCCAACACCACTTTCTACAAGCCATTACCCTCTGATCCCACTGAGAGTTACCAAAAGAAACTACAGCATTTGCTCAAGAAACTCCCTGAAAAAGCACAAGAACAAATCCGCACAGACACACCCCTAGAACCCCGACCTGGGGTATTCTATCTGCTACCCAAGATCCATAAACCTGGAAATCCTGGACGCCCCATCATCTCAGGCATTGGCACCCTGACAGCAGGATTGTCTGGCTATGTAGACTCCCTCCTCAGGCCCTTCGTTACCAGCACTCCCAGCTATCTTCGAGACACCACTGACTTCCTGAGGAAACTACAGTCCATTGGTGATCTTCCTAAAAACACCATCCTAGCCACTATGGATGTAGAAGCCTTCTACACCAACATTCCACACAAAGATGGACTACAAGCCGTCAGGAACAGTATCCCCGATACTGTCACGGCTAACCTGGTGGCTGAACTTTGTGACTTTGTCCTCACCCATAACTATTTCACATTTGGTGACAATGTATACCTTCAAATCAGCGGCACTGTGATGGGTACCCGCATGGCCCCACAGTATGCCAAGATTTTTATGGCTGACTTAGAACAACGCTTCCTCAGCTCTCGTCCCCTAATGCCCCTACTCTACTTGCGCTACATTGATGACATCTTCATCATCTGGACCCATGGAAAAGAAGCTCTTGAGGAATTCCACCATGATTTCAACAATTTCCATCCCACCATCAACCTCAGCCTGGACCAGTCCACACAAGAGATCCACTTCCTGGACACTACGGTGCTAATAAGCGATGGTCACATAAACACCACCCTATATCGGAAACCTACTGACCGCTATTCCTACCTACATGCCTCTAGCTTTCATCCAGATCATACCACTCGATCCATTGTCTACAGCCAAGTGCTATGATATAACCGCATTTGCTCCAACCCTCAGACAGAGAAAAACACCTACAAGATCTCTATCATGCATTCCTACAACTACAATACCCACCTGCTGAAGTGAAGAAACAGATTGACAGAGCCAGAAGAGTACCCAGAAATCACCTACTACAGGACAGGCCCAACAAAGAAAACAACAGAACGCCACCAGCCATCACCTTCAGCTCCCAACTAAAACCTCTCCAACGCATCATCAAGGATCTACAACCTATCCTGAAAGACGACCCATCACTCTCACAGGTCTTGGGAGACAGACCAGTCCTTGCTTACAGACAACCCCCCAATCTGAAGCAAATACTCACCAGCAACCACACACCACACAACAGAACCACTAACCCAGGAACCTATCCTTGCAACAAAGCTCGTTGCCAACTCTGTACACATATCTATTCAGGGAATACCATCATAGGGCCTAATCACATCAGTCACATTATCAGAGGCTCGTTCACCTGCGCATCTACCAATGTGATATATGCCATCATGTGCCAGCAATGCCCCTCTGCCATGTACATTGGCCAAACTGGACAGTCTCTACGTAAAAGAATGAATGGACACAAATCAGACGTCAAGAATTGTAACATTCAAAAACCAGTTGGAGAACACTTCAATCTCTCTGGTAACTCGATCACAGACCTAAGAGTGGCTATACTTCAACAAAAAAGCTTCAAAAACAGACTCCAACGAGAGACTGCTGAATTGGAATTAATTTGCAAACTGGATACAATTAACTTAGGCTTGAATAGAGACTGGGAATGGATGAGTCATTATACAAAGTAAAACTATTTCCCCATGGTATTTCTCCCTCCCACCCCACCCCCCACTGTTCCTCTGATATTCTTGTTAACTGCTGGAATTAGCCTACCTTGCTTGTCACCATGAAAGGTTTTCCTCCTTTCCCCCCCCCCCCGCTGCTGGTGATGGCTTATCTTAAGTGATCACTCTCCTTACAGTGTGTATGATAAACCCATTGTTTCATGTTCTCTGTGTGTGTGTATATAAATCTCTCCTCTGTTTTTTCCACCAAATGCATCCGATGAAGTGAGCTGTAGCTCACGAAAGCTTATGCTCTAATAAATTTGTTAGTCTCTAAGGTGCCACAAGTACTCCTTTTCTTTTTACGAATACAGACTAACACGGCTGCTACTCTGAAACCATATATCACAATGGGCAAGATAATTTTATTTTTAATATGTTTCAAACTGATCACATATTTTATGTATGCATTCTGAACTCAGCCTGTGTGATAGTGAGAATAGGATTCGGCGACTTAGGGAAACTTTAGTCAGAAGAACTGATAATAGGACTCAGAGCCTCTTTCTTTTAGGACACTGGTTGAAATTCATCCAGTTTAGTAGGGGTTAAAAAGTTATTATAATCTAATGGCTTTTGGAGGCAGACGTGAAATAAGATGGTAGTCTCACCCAGTTTCTGATGGACAGGTGTCAACCTTGCAAACAAGCATGATGATTGACACTACTTGCACCCGTTGCTGGCAGTCTCTGTAAAGAAGCTACTGGCTGGGTGGTAATGGAAAACAACTCTTCCCTGATTTCTGGGACTGTGCCTTTTGAGTAGGGTGGAAGCACATTGGTGGGACTGTGTGAGGAAGCCTGAACCGTTGCTTGCCCTTGTCTATATCCTCTTGTTGTCAGCAGGATTTAAAATAAAAGAGGCCTTAAACTGTGATTTGTAGAGTTCACCTCTTAATGATGTCAACAGAAGTTGAGGGCACTCATCTTGTCAGAGGTGAAGTGTTGGGCCTAAGAGCTGATGTTTGAAGCATTTCTAGGAAGTTCTTATTTAGTAGCAGGAAGTCATTCTCAACTTTACTTCAGACTACACGCCACCCAGATTCCCAAGCTAAAATCACACTTGAGTGCTAAAGCACAGTTAGAGAAATGCCTGTTTATTCAGTAGAGCATTAGGCTGTTCCTAACGGTGGAAAGGTACTAACATTTCATTAGTGGTGTGTATCTGCAGCCAGGTGATAGGGAAAGCTCTTTACAGTCTTTATCACCAATCAAAGGAGGAATATACCTGCAAGTGCATGAGTCGCCTCATTTGGGAATGTTGAAAATGTGTATGTTATATTTCAATATATAATACTGCTATATTGTTTGATCGTATAAATACAGGCTGTATTGTCATGGATATGTAGAAGAGGGCAGAGTAGAAATTGCATTTGAAATCTCAACTTCCGCATTTCCTGATTTTTGACTACTTAACCATACAACTTAACATTTTCTAGGGCCTTCACTGCATGAGAAAATTTCATCGTCTTAACTAAAGGTATATTTTAAACCAGTGTAGTTAAACAGGTGTAAAAATACTGTGGGAATATACTTTTATTTTGGTTTAGTCTACATTGATTAACAATTGGCTTTAGCTATTCCAAAAGAGTTCTGAAGCTGAAATATGAGTGCCCACACAGTTTAAAACTAATTTAAATTAAACTAGTGCAACTTTTTTATGTAGGCAAAGCATTTGGCAGAAGCTAACTGGAAATGTGGATGGTCAGCAAAAGACCCTTCACACCTCATAAGACCCAGAGGGAGGCTGCATGGGGGAATGTGAAAGACGCATTCCTTCAAGGGCACCTGTGCATCTTCTGTGACGGGGTGGCCAAACTTACTAAACTTCTGAGCCACATACAAGAATCTTCAGAAGTTCAAGACGCCCCTCCCTGTTGGGCAGAAGCCAGAGGTGTGGGGTCATGTGCCCCCCAGATTTTTTCCAGGGTTTGCTGGCCCCGCTTGGTCACATGGTGCCACCAGGGCCCCCTCCCTGCACGGCAGCTGCTAGAGCCAGCAAGCTGGGTTCTGCGGCCATGGGGAGAGGCAGTGGCAAACAGCTGGGAGCCGCAGGGAGAGTTGCTGCTTTTCCTGTTGCCTATTCTCAGGGATCTAAAGCAGAGGCCCCTCTCTGCAGCTGATAACTTGTGCCCCCTCTCAGGAGGCACCAGTCATCTCTGACAGAAGCCCTCAACCCCACCACCCTGCCTCAGAGCAGAAGCTCTGAGCTCCTGCCCCCCCCCCCCCAGTCTGGTAGGCAGAGAATTGGGAGGGGGGAGTGCGCTCCAGAAGCTGCACTTTAACTGTAAAAGAGCTGCATGAGACTTATGGGCTGCAATTTGGACACCCTTGTTCTGTGGACTATTGAAAGGACCTTGAGAGGAGGGAGGCTTATATGTAGGGCCCTAGCAAATTCACGTCCATTTTGGTTAATTTCACAGTCATGGGATGAAGTGAGCTGTAGCTCACAAAAGCTTATGCTCAAATAAATTTGTTAGTCTCTAAGGTGCCACAAGTACTCCTTTTCTTTTTGTGAATACAGACTAACACGGCTGCTACTTTGAAACCTGGGATTTTTAAAATAGTTAATTTCATGATTTCAGCTATTTCAATCTGAAATTTCATTTTGTTGTAATTGTAGGGGTCCTGACCCCAAAAGGAGTTGGGGTGGGGGGGTCACAAGGTTTTTGGGGACGGGGAGTTGTGGAATTGCTACCTTTACTTCTGCACTGCTGTGGGCGGTGGCACTGCCTTCAGAACTGGGCAGCTGGAGAGCAGTGGCTGCTGGCTGGGAGCCCAGCACTGAAGTCAGAGCCACCAACCGTTGCAGCGCAGAAGTAAGGATGGCCTGGTATGGTATTGTCACCCTTATTTCTGTGCTGCTGCCTGCAGAGCTGGGCCCTCTGTCAGCAGCCACCACTGTCTGGCCACCCGGGTCTGAAGGCAGCAGCGCAGAAGTAAGGGTGGTGTGGTATGGTATTACCACCTTTACTTCTGCACTGCTGCTGGTGGGGCACTGCATTCAGAGCTGGGCTCCCGGCCAACAGCTGCAGTTCTCTGGCAGCCCAGCTCTGAAGGCAACACAGAAGTAAGGGTGGCAATACTGCAACTCCTCTGAAATAATCTTGTGACCCCCCTGAAGCCTCCTTTTGGGTCAGGAACCCCAATTTGAGAAATGCTGACCTCCCCCATGAAATCTGTACAGTACAGGGTTAAAGCACATAAAAGGCCAGATTTCACGGAGGGAGACCAGATTTCAGGTCTGTGACATGTTTTTCATATGGCCGTGAATTTGGTAGGATCCTACTTATATGCAATTTACTACTCTTTTGATTGGGGGTAGGGAAAAAAAGCAAAATGCACCATCTGCATGCTCCAGGACTTGTGACCTTCAGAAAATTGGCAATAATGTGAACAAATTCTACAGTCTGCAAATTTTGGCTAGATGCCACCTAACAATCCTGTCCTTTGGTTCTCCAGAAGAGGGAGCTGCTCTCCTGTCCTGTGCAATTTATGAGGTCTGCAGGAGAGCAAAGCTGCAGAGCTACTGAGGTTCATTGGGTGTGTTTTCTCCCTTTGAAACTTTCAAAGCACAAACTAGTCCCTCCTTATCCCATTCACAACTTACAAAGTCCACATGGGCAGAATGAAGGGGACCTACAGCACCCTTGCCTTAGGCCTAATGCTCTTTTACATTATGCAGCTAAGTTTGTTACATAGGCATGTTCAGCACACCAGGCATTTCAGCACACTTTGAAAGCTTAGCAAAAGAACATAGTTCATTCAACATATAATACTCATGTCCTGTAGGCAATCAACAAACAGTCATAAGTAGGTCAAATCAGAAGTATATTTCTAGGAAACAAATGTATTTCGCCCCAGTAAGTGTTATTTCTGCAACAAATTTCAACTTCCAACCCCTAGCTCTATTGGTGTTTTTAAAAAGTTGCAAGGGTTTGTTGTTTTTTTTAAATAAGAAAAGTATATGAGCCTGGAAAACGTCAGTCCAAAAGATAAAATTCCAGAAAGTTACAGCAACTGTAAAGCAGAAGTGGGAATGGAAAAATCATTATGCAACTTGAGCTAAACTGCACTGTAGTGCTTCCACTACAAACAGATAGATTACTACAGGAATCAAAAGAGTACATGAACACAAGACATCCTGTAATATTTTCACCTCTTGTTTGGTATTTACACTAATAGAATCACAGACAAAATCAGCTTTACTATCTATGCAAGATGCACATTTTTTTTTTACTTTTACATAGGTTCAAATTCTCTTTAAAAATACAAAGAAAACCCTGCTAGTGCACTATGGAGCTAGTGCCCTATTTGGTTGTCAAAGTTTTCAGTTATCATCAATGAAACATACCCCATTTGCCAATTACTATGACTGTGAATAGAAAATTAAAATGAAAGTATTGTGGGTACCTGTCCAGGTGTGATATCTCTGCTTTCATACTGCAGAAGGCTCAGCCCCCTCAGCAAGAGAGACTTCTTGCAAAGGGAACATAATACTTTGGAATGTTATTTGATGTGTTACAATCTCCTCTCCTAGATGCCTTGATAATATATTCTTCCAGCATTTGCTCATATAATGCAGGCTGAAGCTCTAAGGGGCACTCAAGATTGCTCCCCTGTGGTAGTCTCCCTGGTTTGTCTTGAAATGAGACAAGAGTTTTGCTGTGCTCTGGGGTCTGTAATTCACTTCAAACACTCTCCTGTACTTAGCTAATGGGGCCAGACAACTCTGTCAGTAAAATACCATACATGATCTCTTGAGTAATGTGCCTTTGAGAGACACCTCAGTGGATACACCCTTAAATATGAATCAAACAGAATTACAATTGTAGCCTGTACTAACACTGACTGCAAATCATAGAAAATTTGAAACAAAAATGGAATATACAGAAAAGAGATTGCTAAAACAGTCTGATACAATAATGTTCACACTGTTAGAAATCTTTGCTGAAGAGAAAGCTAAAAGATGAAGCTTCCTAATTCAGGTTTTTCAGTGGTACCTACCACCATGGTATTGAAGCAATGCTACATTTATTAAGAAAATAAAGTTAAACTCTCTTTTCTCAAGGTACTAGCCTCTTTCCCATGCTATCACATTTATGTGAGTGCGTCTGAGAGGAACCATGTCATCCCTACTGTTCTCAGCATTTAACTCCTTGTCCCTCACCCTCAAATCAATTAAATCACTGGGAGTTAGGTATCTAGGTGCCTTTGAATATCCGATTAGGTGCCTATCTGCATCTTTAGGTGCCAACATGCCTTTAAAAATCTGGTCTGTAGCCCAGAGGTACCAGTGGGAGCTGCACATGCATAACTGAGAATAGTGTTTGTGGTTCTATTATCGTGCTTTGCTTTTGACCCACCTGAGAGTAAGTATCAATGTTTTGTGGCTCTCGAAGGCAAACCAATCTATGGCTGAATTACTCCATGGTCAAAGATACTCCCATTGTTATTTAAAACTCAGACTTTCCACACTGATTGTATTCTGGATAGCTTTGGGTACAGACCTTCAGCTGCCATAAATTGTCATACCTCCAAAGAAGTCAAAAGAGCTATAATAATTTACTGCAGCTGAGAATCTGCCCTGGAATATTAGGTATGATTTGCCTTTTAATTTATCATTCCTATAGTGTCCTTGAAATACCATGGATACTGGAGATTTTGTTTAGCTATGATGAATTTATTTTCTTTTATTCTGCATCTTAAAAACACTGATGCACAGAATTATTAAGAAGAATGTATTCTTGTAGCTATATATAGTTTTCAAATATTCATAGGTAATCGGATTTAAAATTTGTTCATTTTCTCCCTATCAAATGGTTTCATCTCACCTGAGATGCACTGTAACTAAATGCATAGCTGGATAAGTAATTAGGACTTTTATAAGGTGTTATTCTTTTAGCCTTGGATTTTGCACTTTGTGATAGGTGCCAACCAAGAGTGAGATATTTCTTTCAACTATAAAGAATAATAGCTGACAAAGGTTCTCATAAACCCAGCACCTGCTCTTTAATTTGTCTTTGTACAGATAAAATGTTTTCCTCTAAGGAGATGTCACGCTTCTTTTTGGTAATGTATTTTATTAAATGTAAAACACTGAAGCTAAATGTCTGGCTTAAACCAGCAAAGGCAATGAAATTTGCCACTTTGTTATTAATTTACTCCATATGCCTCATTATTGCAGCACAGAATAGAAAAGTTGGCAACTGCTTTAAAACCATTCACTACACTTAGACCACTGAAATGGGTTAAAGGATGATAGACTGAAATGCTGAAGAATTTCCTTGATTTTTATATATATTAAGTCAATCTCAATTTATTTCAATGTGTTTTTGCTCATAACATATTCATCTTAACAATTCAGAGTGAAAAAAGAAGGTTAAGCAATGTCCAAAAGGAGATGGGTCTAGTGTTTTCAGGTTCTTGCTCAACTTTCTCTTCCTGTTTATACCTCTCAGCCCTAGCAAAAAGCAGGGCAGCACCTCCTTGCAGCCAGGCTCTCCCAACTTTGTCTCCAGCTTGTCCTTTAAAGGGGTAGTAAATCTATTTAGTAATGTAGGTTAGTAATTTTCACAGATGGAAGCGACGCGGGCCGAGGGAGGTACTGGCCGCCGCTTCCAGCAGCTCCCATTGGCCTGGAGCAGCAAACCGTGGCCACTAGAAGCTGCAATCGGCCAAACCTGCGGGCACGGCAGGTAAACAAACCGGCCCGGCCTGCCAGGGGCTTTCCCTGCACAAGCGGTGGAACAAGTTTGGGAACCACTGGTCTAGATCATCACTGTTTTTTCTAAAAGATGGCACTGTAATTCTAGCTAATGTAAATAATGTGTGTCATCATGCACAATAACCTGATGTCAAGACTATACTCCCTGTATATTGGTTATAAATAACAAAAAAAATCATCACCAGCTAATACACACATTTTTAAAAAGTTTTCCACAGAAAAATTCTTATTTGAAAACATATGTATTTCAAGGCAGTCCATGCATTATCCCCGTTATGTATTAGACTTAATACATAACAGTAATTCCAACATCTAATTCAGACATTTCGATTCCAGCATTTGCAATTTCTTTCATACCGCGGATGGTGTTTAGTCTATGCATAATCAAGGAGCCTAGGATGTAAACCAAAACATACTACTTTATGCCCCCTGCCAAACTGAGTAGTATTCATGAAAGAGATGTCATCAGGACCATTTACTGGCATTGTTAGTTTAATTCTACAGCACTCATATTAGTTAAGTAACAGAAGGAAAGTTTCCACACTAAATTAAACATGTTTTTATTGCTGTTGTTTTTAAATCAATAATCTTCAAGCTTTGCTCTGGACTTTTTAAATAAATATTTCATTTAGTCCTATTAATGAAACATTTTTGTAAAATTTAAACTTATTCTTTTACAATGCATCTTACATCCTTCAAGGGATTTAGAATTCATCTATTTTAAGGTGGAACTCTTCCTTTTTAAGATAACTTCTGGTGAAAATGATCTGGTTTATCTTTAAAAGCTGATTTAGATTTTTAAGATTATCCTTACATGAAGATGAGCTCTTTTTCTTGATTGTAATCTTTCAGCTTCTTAATGCTCTCCACAGACATCGCAAGTATCACTAATCTTTAATTCTTTTCCAAATGAAAAAAAATCTAGACCACGGCAAAATTTAAGAGGAGGAGAAAATATATTTTAGTTACAAAGTACTACAGAATAACAAGGATTATGATTGTGTATGCAAAGTTAATACTATTTTAATGTTTAAATAATGTATTATGTTTAACGCTATATTAATATTATTCTAGGAGAAAGGAGAGAAAGGATTGTCTTATAGGTAAGGTACAGAATGTAAGAGCTGATGGTCAGAGACCTATTTAATAAGATGTCTATAAAGTGTCTAGCACTCTTCCTTTTAAGACATACATAAATAATACAGCAAATATTAACAGTAATTCATTACAATATGTGTCATACTTAAAGTAAAATGTTTGTAGATACTATAGGAAAAATTATATGCATTTGACAGTTTGGTTACTTTTTGAACCTATATTGTGTAATCAGCTACCTTATTGGCATGCTACAGCATAATCCAGCTCCAAAAAAACTAGCAATGAACATGTATCAGGAAAAAATGGAAAATACACAAAAATAGAGAAAAGCCTTTAAAAATCTGTACCTCTTTATTTATCGACAGGTACACAATAACTGACTTCTTGTGAATTTTATTTATTCACATACTGATGTAAAAATGCATTTAAAAGTATAAATACAGATTCCAAAAAGGAAAAATGTTAGAAACCAATGGATATATCATCAATTTTGATTTAATTCATTGCGAACTTCTATGAAGATACATAATATAAGTCTGAGACAGGATTCTTAATCTTTGTCATCTGGCCAGTTGAGGAGTCAGACAGCAAATATAAAAACACTTCCACAGAGTACAGCTGACCAGCAGGATTGCTTGGCCAACACATGGGGGGTGGGGGTGGGGAAAGCAGCTTTCAGTAGTGGATAAAATGAAATTGATCTACCATTGTGGATAGCAGAGGTGCATTAAACTGACAACAGATGCCTTTGTTCAAATTCAAAAAATATTTGCCATTTTGAGAGCAGTGTAAATATTTTAGCATTATTGACAATGGGATTCTGTTTGTTTCTGATATCAATGATGCCTTAGGATACATCTACACAGATATAAAACCCAGAGCCTGGGTTCCAGTATTACCTCTAATTTTTCCCACCCATGTGTGGAATGAATTTTGTTAGGTGGTGTGTGACACATCACCTCCATATTGGTGCACATAACAAAATTCATGTGGTGGGGCCTAGGGGTTTGGAGTGTGGGAGGGGGTTCAGGGCTGGGGCAGTGGGTTGGGGTGCAAGGGTGTGAGGGCTCTGGCTAGGGGTGCAGGATCTGGGGTGGGGCTAGGGATGAGAGGCTCAGGAATGGGGTAGAATGTTGGGTGCGGGCTCTGGCTGGGGGTGTGGGCTCTGGGGTGGGGTTGGGATGAGGGGTTCAGGGCTGGCACAGAGGGTTGGGTGCAGGAGGTGAGGTCTCTGGCTGGAGTTGTCGGCTCTGGGGTGGGGCCGGAGATGAGAGGTTTGGGGTGCAGGAGGGTGCTCTGGTGCTACAGTGGGGAGAGAGGACTCCACACAGCTCTCTCTCCCCACAGCAGTACCTGGTCTGAGGGGGGGAGAGGTGCCTCTCCCCGCCGCAGCAGCTCTGGGGCTGGGATTGCAGAACAGGCACCCCTCCACCAACCCAAGCTAGTGGAGGGCTTCCGTGGCCACACCTGGGTTCCGGCCTGGTTGGGCCGCCCTGGCTGGGCCTGGGGCCAGGCCAATCCCACTGTGCCTGGGGTCTGGCCACTCTGGCCATGCCGCCCCAGCAGGTCCGGGTGCCCCAGCAGCGGTAGGTCCGGGCTGCAGTATAGTTGGGGCGGAAGGAGGAGCGCCCCTCCCTGGCCATGTCAGATCCCTGGGCAGGTTCACTGGGTGCCTGTGCAGCACTAAATATGCTGCTGCTTGGCCATGCAGCTTACAGGAAACTTAGAGTCCAACCCAAGCCCGAATGCCTACACAGCAGTTTTTCAGCCCCAAACCCCAAGTTCTGGGAATCTGAGTGAGCTGATCCAAGCCAGCCGTGGGTTTTTTATCTCCATGTAGACATACCTCTAAAGTACCTATTCACTCTGGGTCATACTGTTGCCCCCTGCTTTCCTGACATTTATTCTGCTGTTCCAGCTCAGCAGAACCTTAAAGTGTAGTGTTAAATATTCCATGAATCAACAAGTAGAAATCAGACAACTGTTTACAGGATGTACTCTGATCTTCATTCTCAAGGGTCTGATATAATAAGTGTTGTATCTGCCAGCTGGTGGCTTGGCACTAAACCAATTTTAACTAATTAGTAAAATCTCCTCATTGTGGTTGGACTCGGTGTGTGCACATACATTCTGCTCATTACTGCACTTGTGGCTCAAAGTGGGACACATGTAGACTGTGAGCAGTTACTCTGTGACATGCACCAACAGAGCCTCCCCCTCCAGCTGACCCAATAAGAGTTGTGCCATGTTTTTCTCAGTAGGAATCTGCACTTTGTAAGTCTTAGAGTAAATCGTGTTATTTCATGCTCTGATGCCCGATAGTGAAACCTATGTTGAAAAAAAAAAAGTCAGACCAAATACATGTTATAATTGACAAAACAACCATTTGCTCTAATGGTTAAGAAGAAAAAAGTGTAAATAAATTCACTGCAGCACACAGCCATATGCAGAAGAATGCCTTTATAGCCCACTACAAGACAATGTCCTTTAACTCTGTTTACCAGATGCTGAAGGGTTAAAGGTTCATTGCTATATATCATATAGATTTTGATTAAAACAATGGAATGATATAAAATTAACATGGCACACATTAAATGCATTAAAAGATGGCTGAGAGGTCTCAAAATGTAATTGTCACTGGGGAATTATCATCGAGTGGGCCCTGCAAGGATCAGTTCTTGGATCTGCACTATTTAAGAAAACATTAAATCCAATAAAGTTTGCAGATGACACAAAAATTGGGGGAGTGCCAAATAATGAAAAGCACAGGTCACTAATACAGAGTGATCTGGATCTCTTGGAAAACTGGGTCCAAGCAAACAACATTCATTTTAATATGGCTAAATGTAAATGTTTACAATGAGGAACAAAGAATATAGGCCATGTTTACAAGATGGGAGACTCTATCCTGGGAGGCAGTGACTCTGAAAAAGATTTGGGATATGTGGTGGATAATAATCTGAACCTGAGCTCTCAGTGTGATGCTCTGGCCAAAGGGCTAATGCAATTCTTGGATGCATATACGAGGGAATCTCAAGTAGGAGTAGAGTAGGTTATTTTACCTCTGCATTTGTCACTGGTGCAACTGATGCTGAAATATTGTGTACAGTTATGGTATCCATAATTCAAGAAGGATATAGAAAAATTGGAGTGGGCTTAGAGAAGAGTCACAAGAATGATTAAAAGGTTAGAAAACAGGCCTTATAGTGACAGAGTCAGGGAACTCAATCTATTTGGCTTAACAAAGAGAAGGGTAAGGAGTGACTTGATTTCAGGCTATAAGTACCTATAGGTGGAACAAATATTTAATAATGGTTTCTTCAGTATTGCAGAGAAAGCTATAATGTGATCCAATAGCTGGAAACTGAAGCTAGACAAATTAGAAATAAGGGTATCAGTTTTTAACAGTGCGAGTAATTCATCATTATAAAAATTTGCCAAATGTTGCTATGGATTCTGCATCACTGACAATTTTAAAATCAAGAGTGAATGTTTTTCTAAAAGACATGATCATAAATTATTTTGGGGAAGTTCTATGGCCTGTGTTATACAGGAGGTTAGACTAGATGATCACAATGGTCTCTTCTGGTGTTGGAATCTATGGATCTCCATTATACTTTGCCCATATGGGTTGGCAAGGGTGCCACAGGTGTCCAGAGCTATCTCTTCATTTTGTTTAATATCAAAGCTGAGTAGGAGTGTTCTCTCTGATGGCATCACTCAAAGTTCCTTTGTCAGGCTTTTTGCTACTGATTCATCAAATAATAGGTAGTCTAATTACTCACACATTTCCTATTAGTAATCTAAAAAAACCTCATGAAAATTATAGTTTATGATGCTGAAATTTTACTCTTTCAGAGACAGAAAACTTATCAAATGTGTTTGCCAAACCTCCTATTGGCAGCAAGGATTATTTCCATGAAAGCTGGAAAAGATTGTTATAACAGTAAATACTTATGTCTCTGGAATATGAATATATCATTTTGCCTTATGCAAGGACCAGGGTCCCAGAGTGTGAAAGCTTTCTCTTTGTTTCTGTTTTCTGTCTTATCTGGACAAAGGTTTTGCTCTTTCTTACCAATCCCAAATCCTCCAGACTCCTGTTGGCTTGCGTTCTTTCTTTCCCCCATCTTGACATGCAGCCACCAGCCTTTTGGCCAAAGAGAACTAGACAATAGTTGCTTTGGTGGAAAAGAGGGTCCCATCAACTCCTCCTCTGCCAAAGCATGATGGCTATGAAGGAAAGAAGGAAAAGAAGGCTCTAGGAAGAGGAAAAATAGCCTCCGTTTTTAATTGCCAAAACCAGCCAAAATGCCCTAATGTCTCAAAAAGATTTGTAATCATCAGTGAATTCCTTTCCACAAATGAGAGGTAGTGAATTATGATGGTAGATTATAATCTACAAAAATTAATCTTAACTCAATTTACCTGGAAAAGAGCTGTATTGTTCTGCCAGATGCATAGTTCTTATGCTACTCTGGAATATAAACATATTCTAGAATTGCGTCTGTGTCTAAATTAGCTGTTACCACTCAACAAAGAGATCGTGGAGTCATTGTGGATACTTCTCTGAAAAAATCCACTCAATGTGCAATGGCAGTCAAAAAGGATAACAATGTTGGGAATCTTTAGGAAATTGATAGATAATAAGACAGAAAATATCATATAAATCCATGGTACGCCCACATCTTGAATACTGCTTGAAAATCTGGTCACCCCGTCTGAACAAAGTTATATTGTAATTGGAAAAGGTACAGAAAAGTGCAACAAAAATTATTAGGGGCATGGAACACCTTCCATATGAGGAGAGATTAATAAAACTGGGACATCTCGTTTCGGAAAACAAACCATCAAGGGGGGAGGGATACGATAGAGGTCTATAAAATCATGACTGGTGTGGAGAAAGTAAATAAAGAAGTGTTATTTACTCCTTCTCAGAACACAAGAACTAGGGGGTCACCAAATTAAATTAACAGGCAGCTGGTTTAAAACAAACAAAAGGTAGTATTTCTTCACACAATACACAGTCATCCTGTGGAACTCTTTGCCAGAAGATATTGTGAAGGCCAAGACTATAACAGGGTTAAAAAAAAGAATTAGATAAGTTCATGGAGGATAGGTTCATCAATGGCTATTAGCCAGGATGGGCAGGGATGCAAAATCATGCTCTGAAGTGTCCCTAGCTAGAAGGTAGAAATGGGTGATGGGATGTAGCACTTGCGGATTACCTATTCTGCTCATTCCCTCTGAAGCACCTGGCATTGACCACTATTGAAAGACAGGATACTGAGCTGGATGGACCATTAGTCTGACCCTGTATTGCCATTTTATGTTCATACTTGTTTGTGAGCATGGGGAAAATCTACCATGCAAAGGACTGAGAGACTGTATAAAATAGGGAATCCTTGATAAGTGGTGGTAACCTGGTGATGAGATCAAGTTTTCAGAGGGGTAAGTGATTTGAAAAAAAATGTACTCTTTGAGTAATGGTAAGTGGTAATCTGGATCTGCGTAAGCAGCCTGCATAATCCAGGAGAAGAGATGAAGTAGTGTGTCATTTGAATGGTGGTTTATTCAGATTTGAAAATGGAGCCATGAAGAAGAGAGGAAGCAAAGGAATTTGTCTATCAAACAGCTGTAGTCAGAAGTAATTGTTTTTTTCATTGTTTCTCCATCCCCTATAGTTCCACTATTTTTACAATAACCACCTTCTTAGCTATAAAGACAATACAATACAATGCAATACAAATAAATGACTTTGTGTATAAGTGAATGCTTATTATTAATCCATAATTCAGGTATTATGACTTTAGACAGAAGAGCATAATTAGACAGAAACTACTCACATTCTCTGAAAGAACTAGCACATCACTTCTGAAACCTTTGGGTTTGGTATGCTCAAACTCTGGATACTATTATGTGTGTAATGTGTCTGTTGTTCATAGAACATCATTCCTTGCTAGGCAAATAAACCTTGGAGTAATTCAAATATACTAATGAATAAAGTAATCAGGAAAGGAACATTTTAGACAACTGGTAACATAGCCGTATCATATCAATCATTTTTGTTATGTTTTGTCAAGGAATCTTAAATTTTTCCCTATCTTAACTTCTACAAACACAAATGACTGATCTCTTTCCATATTCTCTGCAATGACATTTGCAGTAAATTTAATTTATAATATTGTACCAAGTATCCAGAGCTATACTGTCATTGAGATTATTGAAATGATAGTTCTGCTAGATAATCTATCAATCCAAACTGCAGGACTTGGACCAATCTCGTCTATATTAAAATTACCTTCCCCGTAAGAAGGCCATAATTCTTCTGCTTTCTTTCACAACTTTGCCTTCTGTTTTGAGTTTTATGAATAATTGCTTTCTACTGATCAAAAACAAATTCTAATATACTACACATACTGTCATTGATCACTATAAGCACTAATGTATAAATAAAAATATGTTTATGTTTCAAACTAAAACTGACATCTCTATAATAAGACCTCATACACGCAAGCTAGTCCATTACTATACCATATCCAGAGAGGTAGATTGCTCAGTTTCCATGAGAATTTTTCTAAGTTGAAATATGGATCCTATACTAATAAAAAATAGGAGTAATAGTATATATTTTCTGTGTAAAATTTTCCCTGTATATATGTTTGTTTGTTTTTAAAATCAATGCATTTAAGGGTTCTTCAATAATTAAGAAAGCATATTTATAAACCAACATATATGCCCTGGGCAATTGTTTCTAGGTCCCTGATGGAAGAGATGAGTTTCCATAACTTGCACAAGAGGCAAAAAGATATGGCTCTGTCAAGAGTGGGATTCTAACAGCACCTTGCATACATCAGCCAGCTGCTAAGCCACAGGCACTGAAAATCTCCCCACTCACCCCTTTTCGGGGGGGGGGGAATATGTGGGGTCTTCACCAGCATCCTCCTCTGCTAGAAATGCTACATGTATGTATTTTGGTTTGATAGAGTCCCTGCATCTCCCTATAGGCACTACATATGCCTGCCAACTTGGGGGTATTACTGTGATACTTCCTGTCTCGCTCCTGCCTCTTCTTAAAGGGCATTCCAGACTGTTTGGTTTGCAGCGGTAATAGGATTTTAATAAAATAATTAAAATATGGGTACAGAGGCTATTCAATGTATTTAATATTTCTCTTTACTTCTAAATAGCTTGTTATCCCACACTGAAATTTTGAGAGCAGAATCAGTCTAATGTACTTTTATGGATTTAGTAAAAGAATAAGCAAACAAATATGAAGCTAAGAAAATATGTCACTAACTAATTTAGTTCTAATTTCCCTAAATTCATCAAATACAACACAATTCAATGATCAAATTAAGGTTACAATTGAAATTTGATCAATAAATTATGGGTTCAATGTATCTGGCTTGCTACAATGAGCAATTAAATCAATTTATGAAGTTAACACAAGAATTACTTCAAAACTTCACAGGAAAGTTAAGGGAAAACACCTTCCTTTCAATCTAATTAACTGGGCTAATAGTTTGCTAAAAGCAGAAGCTGACTCTGGCCTTTGTTTTAAGGAAATATAACTCTCAGAATGATTTCTTTATAACTTTCCACTTTGGTGTTCTGCCTTAAGTTTCTCTGAACATACAACTTATGTTAGATTCCATGGCCTGGACTACACTATGAAATTAAGTCTGAAAACTCCACACCCTGAGCAATGCAGTGTACCAACCAACATAACCCCTCATGTAGACAGTGCTAAGTCGATGGGAGAATTCTCCCATCGACCTAGGTACCGCCTCTCAGGGAGGTGGATTACCTAGGACAATGGGAGAATTCCTCCTGTTGGCATAGATAGTGTCTTTACTGAAGCGCTACAGTGGCACAGCTGCAGCATTTTAAAGTGTAGACAAGCCATATGTAATTACCTTTGTGACATCTTATGCTCCTTCCCACACTAATATAGTGTGTGTATCTTTCTCACATTCTTACACAGGTGCAGAAGTCAGTCACTTAGAAGCTTTTGGATAACATGCTTTTACCCCAAAATAATCACTTACTAATTAGATAACAGACAGCCTTGGGGATTTCTAGTGTCTACTTGGAAAAATGGTCATGTCTTCATTAATATTCATTGGTGGTCAACAGTCAATGATGTAAGAGTTAGTAGATGTGTTGACCTTGAGACTAACCATTTGGCTTCTGTTGACAGAAGTGCATCTTTGACTTAGAAGACAGATGGGCCAAAATTATTCCGATTCAACCAAAGGCTCATATTACAACTAAGCTTTCAGACAGCTTTCTGTTCTGAACTGCTTAAGACCATCAAAGCACTAGAGACTGAAGTCTCACTCCCTATGTCATCTGATGAGGAATGACATTGTTTCAAGTCATCAGTGCTGACTGCTGCCAGCTTAGTGCTGGGGCCTCAGCCCTTCAAAAGTCATCCATGAATCAGTGAGGAGATGCCAAGAGCAGTTGGAGATAAGAAGAAAGTGAGGCTACAATTTTAGTCTTCAAAGACATGTTTGTTGAGAGCAAAAGCAAAGGCTAAATAGATTTAACTTGTGGAAAGTTTTTGAGTCATAGGGTAAGAAAGATAAGGAATCCTGGTGATTGATTCATACAGTCAGTTTGGAACAGGCTGCTACCAACATGATAGCTGCACCATTTATTAGCTTTGCGATGTTTGCTGGGAAAGGTGGCACCGGCTTGTCCAGGAAAGAACTGGGATGGCAGCAGCAGCCAAAGTCTGCAGGTTCAGTTGCATCGATGGGCAAATCATTTCAAGATGCTCCTCAAGTGTCTCTTTAATTTCAAGAAGGCAGAAAGTTTCAATAGAGCCCCCTTCCTTAAAACTAAGAAGAGATCCGAATCACGGTCCATAAGCTGACGTCTGGGAAGGAGCCAGGGGTTTGTAGCATTACCCCTGAGTTGCTGAAGACAGGTGAAAGTATTGTTGTATCATCACTGCATAGGCTCTTCCAGACAATCTGGCATACTAATATCATTGTTGATGACTGGAAGAAAGGGCTTATTCTACCTTTATTCAAAACTGACGCTAAGATTGAATGTAGCCATTACACTGTTCAGTCCCAAGGAAAGTCTTCACTTCTGAGTTAATGTCTCGAATCAATGATGCACTTCATGGCAAAGGCTGGGATACCAATGCAGCTTCAGACCTGGTCATTCCACTCTTGACCAGATCTTCATTTTAAGGCAGCTTTTTGAGAAGATGGCTGAGTTTAATAAGCCATGTACAGCACTTTTTATAAACTTCTGGCTGGCCTTTGATTCAGTGCATCGAGGAAGCTTGTGGGATCTGATGAGGTGACTTGGAGTCCCAGAGAAGATCGCGTCACTGAGAGAAAAGCTCTATAATGGAATGGAAAACTGTGTTTGAGTCAAGAACGGGTACATGGTATGGTTTCCTATATCCTGGGAGGGTGGCCAGATGGTGTTCTGTCACCATCATTGTTCAACATTTGCATTGATTGGTTAATGGATAAGCTTGAGGAAGCAGCTGTTGGTGGCATTGAGCTGAACACCATTCTGCTTTGAGATCCTGAATACACCAATTATTTTCTTGGTTTAGATTGGTGAATTGCTGCAGCTGATTGATGACCTGGTAGGGCAAGAGTCATTACACATTGGTGTGGTTATAAATACAGATTAAATTAAATCCCTGGCCATTATCACCAAGTAGCCTTCTGCTCCAGATTACAACCAACTCAGTATTAACTGATCCAGATGGGACATCAAGCTGGTGGCCGCTGTCAAATATTTGGGCAGAGTCATAGACAGTGTTAGAGGAAGCTAGAAAGATGGGGATACTCAGATAGCAGCTGCTGCTGCCGTGTTTTGGGCTCTTCAGTGGCCTCTGCGGAGACAATGTAACATCAAGCTTGCTACAAAGCTGCAGATTTATAGAATCAGTTATGCTGACTCTATTATATGGAAGTGACGCCTGGATGTAGACAAAAGCTGAAGAACACCAGACTGATGTTTCTGATTCTTGTCATCTTCATCAACTGCTTCGTATCAAGATGCAGAACAAAACAATAAATAAGGATATTCAAAGCCAAATTCAAGAACTGCCTCCATCAGCACTGGTTCTGTTTCAGCATCACTGACCTTCAATAGGCAGATGACTGCATCATTCTCACACACACACACACACACACACACACACACACACACACACAGAGGATGACCTGAAAAGTACCCAAAATCTTTTTGCAGATGCCTACCACAGCCTTGGTCTCTCTCTTAACATCGGGAAAACCAAGGTACTCTACCAGCCCTTACCTGCACAAGCTACTCTTCATACTCCACAACTCACCATCAGCTGAGAACCCCTGGAAAATGTGGACCATTTTCCATACCTTGATAGCCACCTCTCCCAAACAGCCAGCATTGACACAGAAATTGAATACAGGATTTGCTGTGCCAGCACATCCTTTGGAAGATTACTCAAACAAGACTTAAATGACAGGGATCTGCAAACAGGCACTAAGATCTTGGTTTACAAGGCAGTTGTCATCCCCACTCATCTCTATAAGTGTGAGACCTGGATAACCTATAGACAACATCTCAAGCGGCTGGAGTAGTTCCAACAGCACTGCCTCAGGAGGAGTCTCAGGATCAGCTGGGAAGACCAAAGCACTAACATCAGCCTTCTCTCTGCAGCCAACATGAGCAGTATAGAAGCGCAGGTCATGAAACACCAACTCCGCTGGGCTGACCACTGTGTATGTATGTCTGACACTCACCTCCCAAAGCAAGTACTTTTCTCTCAGTTAAGTCAGGGAAGAAAGGCTCATGGAGGGCAGTGGAAGCACTTCAAAGACATATTCAAAGTACACCTTAAAAGGGAGGCATCAACTCAACAAAATGGGAGGATTTGGTGCAGAACAGAACACAGTGGTATCTCACCATACAGCTCACTTTGAGGAGAACAGATGTGCTCATGAGACAGAGAAGTGACAAACAAAGAAAGAAAGGGCACAACAGTCCAGCCAACAACTATGTCTCCTCCAAGATTACACCTGTCACTTCTGTGGGAAAATAAGCAGGGCACGAATTGGGCTCCTCAACAACTTAAAAACCCACCAATGAACTGTGACGGGTTCCCTCTCCCCTGGGTACCACCTGGAACTGTGGTACCACTGAGCGTCTGACCACCATCCCGGGCTCCCTTTCACACTGTACTGCCGTGACAAGCTGCAAGGCACTCCAGCCTGCACTTTCACCAGCATTCACACAGGTAGGGACACACCTAGCTGCAGTTACAAGCAGGGTCTCTAACCACCAGGTTCCCAGCCTAGAACCCCAGAGAAGTATCATCCTGCCCTGGTCAAATCTGGGCAGTATGTGGTTTAATCTGGCCAGCATATGGAGTCCGCCTCTCCCTCAATGTGAAGAGGACAATGCATACTTGTGGTAACTAAGCAGAGAGTTTTCCCAAGCACTACAGTCAAAGCTTACTGACAACAAAAACAAGTTTATTAACTACAAAAGTTAGAGTTTAAGTGATCATAAGTGATAGCAAACAGATCAAAGTGGATTACCTAGCAAATAAACAAAAAACACAAACGTCGCTTAATATACTAGATAGATTGGATTTGAATAGCAGATTCTCACCCTAACTGATGGTACAGGCAGACTTGTAGATTTTTAAGGCAAAAGCTACATTTGGTTTGCAGCTTAGAATCCTCAGGTGTTTCATACACAGGCTAGAAATCCCTTTAGTCTGGGTCCAACACTTTCCTCAGTCCAGTCTTTGTTCCTCAGGTGCCTCCAAGAATCTTCTTGTGTGAAGAGTGAAGAACCACAGACGAGGTAACTCCCTGCCTTATATAGCTTTTGAATATGGGAGGAACCCTTTGTTTCAAAGCTTCAGACTAGTTTATGGAAAAATACAGACATCCCAAATGCAATCCAGCATCATGTGGCCTGGTTACATGTCTTTGTAGAGTCATAGCAGCCATTACTTACAGGCTGACTGTAGGGTTCTCAGGAAGGCTCACCAGGTTGGGAATAAGCTTCTCCTAAGGCCTATTGTTTTCCCTAATGGCTCATTGCCCTGAATACACCCTTACCAACCAGGGACTGAAAAGCATCTTGTTTAGTGGACATTACTCAGGTACATCTGAAGTACAGATACATAGTCAGTATTTATAACTTCAGATACAAAAATGATACAGGCATCCAAATAGGATAATCATATTCAGCAAATCATAACTTTTTCAATGATACCTCACATGACTTATCTTGTACAAATGCATTATAATTATATCATAATTATATCATAATAATATCACTATGAAGAATATGGGGTGCAGTGTCACATGAACCCCCTTGGCAGACATCATCCTCACATTGAGGGATAGCTGAAGATTCATTTTTTGTGACAGTTAATAAGCATGACCAGGGAAAAGGGACTCAGAGAGGGGCCCCAGCTGTGTGCATAGCCTACTATGGTGTCCATTTACCTAACATCAGAGCTGCTTTATCATTCCTTATTCTTATTAAACTTTATTTAGCATTTGACTAACTAAAATTATCCAGGCCCAAACTCAGATCTGGCACATGTTCCCTATAGATTCCTCTTTCCCACCAAGAGAGGAGCTGCATGGATCAGCTTCTCCCCTCCTTTCCATGAGAAGTGCCTCTGGTTCCTATTTTCTATAGGCACAACTAAATTCTGTGAGTGGCTTCTTGATCTCAACAGGTCTCTCTTGAGGCACAACTCCACACACACTGCAAGTAGGTATGAAGGATGTTTCAGTAATAGGGTTAACACTACACCTCCAGAAAGCAAGAGTGTCTTTAAGCAGTAGTAGTAGTACAATCTAGCAGTCGCAGGTGCAGGTCACAGGCCATAGTTCCTTCAGGCAACACAACTAGCTCTTTGGGGTGGCTTCAAGGAGTAGTGCCTTCCCCTCAGAGCATGGTTGGATAAGTGTGAGAGAAGCTCATATCTCAATGTTATTGTGGGATGACTAGATTCCCCCATTTTAAAAGCCCATTGGCCTCCTGTTTGAGGCTGAGGTTTCCCACCAATTATATCTAGACATCAGGAGTTCATCAAAGAATGCAATCCACATTATTTGTAATAAATCTGTAATAGACCAGGGTTATTTGCTTGTACGTTCCTTAAAGTGGTGCTAAAATAGTACAGTCATTCACATTATATATATAAGACACCTAGTTCCTTTTTAATTCATCAAAAGTAAAGTTTTTAGAGTTTGAATGAGTAAAAATACTAATACTAATGTGTGCTAATACTAATAAGCATCTTCAAAGAAAAGCAAACCTCTCAACATTTGTTGCAGTAGTTTATGCAATTTTCTTTCCAACATACTATCACAGAATCAATCTGAACATATGAAACTGTACTCCAGATTTTTTTAATCCCAAATAGACATGTTGTTTATCTTGAAATTGTTTTATATTTCAGGACCACCTAATAAAAAAACCACAGAATTTTTAAAAATACAGAACCCAAAATAAATATATTACTCCCAAATAAATTTTGATTCCAAAATAATCACCAAAATGGAGAAAAAACCACCTAGCTTAGTTTTAAGGTGTATTACTGCCTGGTTTGAAGACACAGATGGGCCATGGGGCCACATTCCATGACAGACAGGCTTCGGAGACATCTTTGATCATTCTTTGTGATGCATGAAATATGTCACAGCTGTACTATAAAAGATATCAGCCATCAGGTAAAGCTGTCATTTGCCCTTGCTGGATTATATTGGAAAAATACCGCTTTTCTGGTTTTTACCTGTATGGGATTACTTCTCAGAGAAACACAACCTATTTAGTGTGTGCACACATTACTCCTGCTTTATTTCAAAAGAAAGTAGTCATAAAATAAACATGCTAAAGAGAATAGATCTGGTTGATATTTTGTTTCAACATCCACCCATTTCATGTGTTATAAATTGTGAATATGTAGAGTACTGGTTTACATTAAAGCTAGATTCTACAAAAGGACACCATGTTTCTCTAGAGGCTAGTTTCTTTCATTTGATTTCTGTTATGCACACATCTTATTTGTCTGAACTTATGTCACAAATAATATGTGTAACAAAGGAACAATGGCAGCAAAGTATTTCAAAATATTTATATATTCCCCATTAACTCACAGATTTAAAAACTTATAATTGTTATAGTTTGGTCTGTAGAATTGAAGGATTGTGTGTCCACTAAATTAGTTTGTCAAGCAATATCTTTATCAAAAATTCATGCCTCATTATTACTCAATAAGGGGGAATTTCATAGTTATCAAAATAAGAGTTACCTATTAAAATGACTTTGGAAACTCCCCATTGTGCACCAGTTACTAAGTGTACTATGTTCACATAAAATATTACACTATCATTAATGTGGGAGGTGTATGATATACATAGAAAGGAACTCCACAGAACAATAGTTACATCTTACAATATTTACTGTACTATAAACTTTCTTTATTAGGATATGGAAATTAAAGCTATGCTCTTTTTTCAGTTTAATGTGTTTATTCCTCTGTAATTGATAATCTCAAATTTTAATCTGCTCAAAATTACTTTCATTTGCAAAGCAAAATGTTGTCAGTTGTTAACAACAAAACAAGAAAAAACAAACAAGATAAAGGACATTATTTTGAATGTATGCTTACTCAGAATCATCTGAAATGAGACTTGTCTTGAGGAATAACAATTCCTGCTTTCAAAGCCATTTGAGTCCACTTTTAACCGTTGTGCAAATATTTTGTTAGTTTTAAGACTGACTCAAACCTAGTTTTCTAGATTGCAATTTTAGTATTAATTGCTCACTATGAAAATAAAAGTAATTTATTTTATATATAAATTGACTATGAGGAAACACTTTTCAGAGAATTAACATACGGAACAACAGACAAAATCGATTAGGACCCGCCATCTGGCAGAGGTCTAGAAAAGTTGCTGCCATATGTTTTGACCAACACTGCAAAACAAACTGTTTTATACTGTCACCACCTCCAGTTCTGTTTTATAAATTACATTCAGGTTTATTATATATATGAAAAAGATTAGGAAAGGTTTCATCTATGACTGGCTGCTTAATTGGAAAACAGACGCTTTATAAAATTCTAAAACAGGCACTAGGGTGAACGGGGCTCAGTTTGAAAGCCATTTGGCAGCTGTAAGTAACAGAGGTGCAGGGATTGCTATAAATTGTTTATTGCGTAGATCTTTAATTCTTAATCAGTTATATTTAAATAATTCTTTTGTTTTTAACAATGGTAGTTTATCCTTGATAGTAATTAAAGGAGAAACTCTAACACAAAAAAATTCTAGGGGAAACGTATTCATGAAACTAATTGTAATATTAAAGTCTGGTAATATAAAAATGTATTCAATGTTTTTCCTCCTTAAATACAGTTCAATAAAGAATAGCTTTTTTAAAAATCAGAATATATATATATATATATATATATATATGTTGCTGTTGGAAAAATAACGTATCAGGTTCAAATGAAATTTAGGAATGTTAATCTCTTTTGCAGCTGCTATTTTTGTTTTATGGTATTTTTACAGCTGTTTTTAATTTCTTTTAAGAAACACTAAACCTTTAGGAATATTCCCAAGTGAAACACCATAGCACAGATAATTGGTTTCATTGCAATTCAGATTATGAACATCATTTTTCAGTTGTTACTTTCAAACTACATACACAGCTAAATCTGTAAGCCATTTTCTTTATTTCAGCTACTATCAAAAAGGGGGGAAAGAGTTTAAAGTATCACAGAACCTTAATCTTTACATAATAAATTGCAATATTTGAAAATATTTACGTGCCAATGTAGAGTGCGCATGATATATGCACAAATATTCTGTAAACATATTTATGCTTATATGATATATATGTACAGGACCAAATTCATTATTGCTGGCATGTACACTTCCATGGACCAGCTGGTTCCAAAGGGATTTGCTCAAATGGAGGGTAGATAGTTTAAAATAGAAAGATTTTAATTCTGTTTAAGTGTAAATCTCAGTGCAGTCATAACTGTAGTGTACTAATGACATCTCCAACCTTAACTCTGACCCCTAGTGCATATACATTATGATCTAATTTTTCATTTCATGATCACATGTTACTTTTTTTCCCTGAAGGGCCTCATCTTACAAGATGCTAAGGAACTCCTAGATGGTGCTTGGTAGTTGAAGGAGCTCTTTGATACTTCACCATCCAATGTATGGCTCTCAATATTTTATGAATTGTGAAGCATCCAAGCCCTTAAATGAATATGGATTTTTTACAGGTTTTCTATGGACTTCATCATATAATATCTCAGTGCTTCACAAACAGTAATGAATTTATCTCCAGAATACTCCTGTCAGAGCAGGAAGCAATATCATCCATATTTACAATGGCAGAACTAGTGAGGTCCTGAGAGATCAAGTGATTTGTCCAAAATTACAAAGAAAATCTATGCCAGAGATGGATACAGTAGAGGATCCAGATTTGCTGGCTCCTAGCCCACTGGCTTTTGCCCAAAATTATTCATCTTCTTCTTCCAGTGGACTATGCCTCACCCAATACCCACTATACAACTTCTGCAGTTAATAAAGCAGGGGAGCATTCCACCCAAGATTGATTCACTACACAAGTCTGCCTCATTCTCTGCCTACCTCCAATAAAGTAATCAGAAATGGGGTTTGGATCAGGCATTGAATGAGACAGGGTTCATAAAAACAAAAAAATATGTAATTAAGTAATAAAAAACTACACAATTGCGTGTATGTACAAGGCAGCAGATTTCAGGTGCATAGGTAATCTTATTTTTGCAATTTCCTGATTTTTAAGTGCTTCACATTGCATTGAGCACCACATTTAACATTCTTGTAGGGCTTTTTGTGGAAATGTTGAAAGGTTTTAAAAGCAAAATGAAGAAACAAAGAATTTCCAATAGGTTCAGCTCTTTGTTAGGTAACAGTAGAATGTTTTGTTCTATGCAGTATGTCATTGTGAGGCAAGAGGCCTTGCCTCCTTCCATGTATGCTTTGGTTTAAGACCTGCCTTCTCCTGTATGCATTTTCACATGTATTACAGAAGAAAGCTCTGTCTTATTTTCTGTGCTGTAACTCATGGAAGGACTCCCTGTGATTTTTTTCTAAATTACATACACATGTGCAAAACCAATGGAACATAAAGTAGACAATTATGATATCAAAAGTTTGTGTGCATCCCCTTAAACCCCTTACATACCATTTCACAGATCAACACTAATTTTCCTACACCAATAAAAGGCACATCTGCAAGTCACATACTATTTCTATGCCAAACTTAAAGTTTCTGGGAAAATTTTCAGAGGTGCCTAGATGACTTAGGAACCTAAATCTCATTTTCAACACTAACTTTAGACACATAGGAACCTAATTCTCATTGAAAGTCAATGGCACTCAGGCTTGTCTACATAGGAAAATTGACTGGAATAGCTTTTGAGGAATAGATTATACCAGAATAACTATTACCATTCCACAATAGTTATTCTGGTCAATTTCCCTGTGTAGATAAGCCTGTAGGCTCCTAAATCACTTTGGTAAAATTTACTCTACCTCCCATCACTCAGATCTGCACAAAAAGGTCTTAATTTCTTTTAAATGAAAAAAGTACTTTTTCCCACTCTCTTCATTCTTAACCTACTGAACCTTTGTGAGCACACATTAAATGGATACAAAATGTGCAAATTGATAGATCTAATAAAAGCAATTGTTTATGGATAACCATTATCAAATAAATGTATTACTTGAAAGGCCTTGCATAGGTCTGTTCTTGGCCTAATCAGGAAGAACGTATCCTTGCAGATAAAGCTTGCTGATGATACAAGAGTTGATAGAGAAGTAAATAATGATAACACATTAGTTTTACACAGTGATCTGGCTCATGTGATGATCTGAGTTCATTCAAATAAAGTGCAATTTAACACAGCCAAATGCAAGGACATACATCTGGGAACAAAGAATATAAGTCTCACTTACAGAAAGGGGACTGTATCCTGAAAAGCTGCGACTCTGTAACCAATGTAGGGGTCATGGTAAATAACTAAATGAACATGACAGTGTAGCATAGTGTATGATGGCTAAGAGGGCTGAAACGATCTGGGGAAGTATAAACAGGAGAATATTGTGGGGGAATAAGGACATGGCATTACCTCTGTATATGGGAGAAATAAAACCATTACTGGAATACTTTGTCCAGTTCTGGTCTCCATACTTCAAACAGGATGTATTGGAGGATTGGGCCAAAAGACATCTGATGAGTTTCAACAGGGACAAGTGCAGAGTCCTGCACTTAGGATGGAAGAATCCCATGCACTGCTACAGGCTGGGGATCAACTGGCTAGCAGCAGTTCTGCAGAAAAGCACCTGGGGATTACCATGGATGAGAAGCTGGATATGAGTCAGCAGTGTGCCCTTGTTGCCAAGAAGGCTAATGGCATATTGGGCTGCATGATTAGGAGCACTGCCAGCAGATTGAGGGAAGTGATTATTCCCCTCTGTTCGGCGTTGGTGAGGCCACATCTGGAATATTGTGTCCAGTTTTGGGCCCCCCCACTACAGAAAGGATGTCCAGTGGAGGGCAACAAAAATGATCAGGGGGCTGGGGCACATGACTTAGAATGAGAGGCTGAGGGAACTGGGGTTGTTTAGTCTGCAGAAGAGAAGAGTGTGGGGGGATTTAATATCAGCCTTCAACTACCTGAAGGGGGGTTCCAAAGAGGAGGGAGCTAGGCTGTTCTCAGTGGTGGCAGATGACAGAACAAGGAGCAATGGTCTTAAGTTGCAGTGGGGGAGGTCTAGGTTGGATATTAGGAAAAACTATTTCACTAGGAGGGTGGTGAAGCACTGGAATGGGTTACCTAGGGAGGTGGTGGAATCTCCATCCTTAGAGGTTTTTAAGGCTTGTCTTGACAAAGCCCTGGCTGGGATGATTTAGTTAGTGTTGGTCCTGCTTTGAGCAGGGGGTTGGACTAGATGACCTCCTGAAGTCTCTTCCAACCCTAATCTTCTATATTCTATGACGTTGAAAAATTAGAGTTCTAAAAAAGCTATACGAATGATATAAAGTTTGGAAAATGTGCCTTCAGAGAAAGATATAAGAACCTCAATTTCTTTAGTTTATTAAAGAGAAGGCTAAGCTGTTATACTATTGTATAAATTGTATGGCCTCTGTTATACAGGAGGTCAGCCTACATGATCATTAATAGTCCCTTCTGACCTTAACAATATGTGAATCTATGATTCTGTGAATATTTTAAGGTCCAGTAAAATGGAACAGGATTAGTACTGTGGGTTATGTTGTTTTTAAGGGTCTTTTTTTGTTTTGTTTTTAATGTTGTTTAAATTTAGTGGGCATGATGAATTAGTAGTCCTACATCTGGATTTGTAATCACAGTTTGGTTCACTGAACACACAAATGTGTATCAAGCTGGAGGCTTGGATCACAGCTTTGTCTTATAATGACACAAATTAGGTTATGCTGGCATAGAGTATGAAACATGCTCTGGAGTCAGCTTGCTCTATTGATGTGCTCCTGGAGTCAGCTAATGGGGCATGCCTCAAATTATTTAAGTTTACTTGGTTGGGAATGATTTCTTTAGAGGCATGAGAGCTATCTGTCCTTAAAACAAAGGAGTACTAACTTCTTTTCAAATGGAGTTTTCTTACATAGTGTTGGTCACTTTGGTCATACTCCCTCTGTGGTTTTAGCAAATCTGCTGCCAACAATGGATGGGATAAATATAGGAGTTAATGGGGAGGCTACAAAATTATTTTTATGAATGAGGAATTGTATATATGATTTTACTATGAGAGCTGCCTCTTGACCCATCTTTTAGAAGCTATAGGAAGTAATATATTACCTGCTCTGAGGCTATTTCAAACATTTATAGCAATTATTTCTGAATCAAATTTCTTCAAACATGCCAAAGACATTTTGTTTCATAGAAGGCCCATAGACTTTTTCAAAATGAAGACCTTTATTATACTTAGAGACACAATCAATTTAAAAGTCACACTTCTGTCAGAAAATGTTTACCTGTCACTGTTACAAGTAACACAGAAAATTATTTATACTTGAAGGAGATTAGAAGAAAAATATATTTTCTCTCTTTTATTTTATGCTTCTAACGGCACTTGATGAATAGTCAGTTTCACTGTTTCTCCAGCACAGGCAGTCATGTAGTCAGTTTCTTTTGTTGTTTACCTTGGTCTTTTACACAGGAATAAGAGAGAGAAACACATTTAGGAAAATAGAGGAAGTGATTACAAAACCACAAAAACTAGCAGCAGAACTCAAGCCTCAAGGGACAAGTCTAGTACCTGTAACACCTTTTTTTAACAGACTGGATTTTAGGTAGATGGTGCTCATTTAATCTAACACTAAAAAACATGTAGCATGTGAAGAATATCTAAATGTTTATTCATAATCTGATAAGTATTGGCCAAATAACCAATAAATAGGGGTTGATCCCCTTCAACTCAACCCAGCTAGGACTCATACCATTTCTGAATCTTCTCAATCCTCCCTTTACGAGGGTAGGTCTGAGGGGTACCTTGTTCTGCCAAGATTAAAGTCTCTCCTTTCCTACAAGCTACTTGGTTCACCAGACATATTCTGGGTCTCTTCCTCATCTTTCCTCTGGGAGCTGGCTCTTTCAGTCTTGTAGCTACACTGGACACGGCCACAAGTTGTAATGAACTAGACATTTCCATATTATTTCCTAATATTAATATTCCTATTTCTTACTTCTTTTAACCCAAAAGCTGAGCCCCAAGATGCTCTGAGAAAGGTGATACATTCCTCTCCTCCCAAGGAGGAAATGGGAGGGAAAAAAAATTCCTTTCTGATTCTTAAATTGGATCACAGGCCCAGGGCATCCTAGGATTGCAGCTGGCAATGCCTCAGCTACAGAGAGGAAGGGTGGGCCATCAATTGTAGTAAGATGGCTGCTGAACACCCAGGAGGAGCTTTAAGAACTGAAGGGGAATAAGAGTCAATTGAGCCCTGGCTGGCCAGTGGGAGGCAGAGAGGTGTGGAGAAGTTTCTCCTCTCCAAACCATGTTCTCCATATGTGTTCTGAAGCACATGGAAGGGACAGGGAGGAGAAAAGCTCTGATGTGGCTTAACAGGAGCACTTTCCTTAGCACTGCAGGGGCTGGCCATTCCCCTGCCAGTCTAGCCAAACTTAATTTGAAAAGTTATTTTTAGGGACAGTTGAAAAGTTATTTTTTCTGGGATGAAATTAGTGGCATGCTGTATATCACACATAAGCTTCATATTCTGAAGGGTGACAAATGAGACATCTATACAATTCAGCTATGCCTAGGAAGGCATAAGAATATCACATACAAGCTTGTAAAGAATGTGTGTACAGAAGGATTTATCAAACTGGATACTTAAAAACAGTGGGTAATATTCTACTCTGATAGCCGCAAAGAGAATCTGAACTCTGATATCCGTTTCTGCTTACATATATGGCACTCACTCATGTTCACTGGTTCCCACTGATGCATGTAGAGAGACCAGAATATCTGAGCAAAGATCTATCATGTGAATATAAGATTTTTTTTCCAAGAAATAAATCCTAGTTTCACAGAATAACAAATTTTACAGTGTTGTAGAATGTAACACAAATTTAAGGAAAAATCTCTTATATCTTAAAATATAAATTATTACATACTCTTTTGCTGTAGTAAGATGAATGACAAGTTTATGCGGTCCTCTGATCTTTGCACTCAGACTTTCATTTGCTGACCAATGCATAAAATGAGTATAAATTTAGGTAACACATTCTCTTCATGCACACAAATAGTGAACAACAAAAAGTTTTCGGTATTAAACATAATTTTATGACAGTCTTAATTTTCAAAATTAGTGCATCACAAGTTGACATATAAGCTATACCGCTCACAAATATATATTAATTTGTTTTCTAAAAGATGCAGGTTTTAAATTATATTAAAAAGTAGGATGTGAAAAATGCACATCACTCAGTTATGCCTGAATGATTTACATACTGTAGTATCACATGCTGTATATCTTTTCCTGTATGTGATCTTCAATTTAGTAATTACATTTAGCTGTTCATATACTATAAACTATTATATAGGAAAGGGAATTGAAACTTTCTGCCTTTGTGCCACATGTTGAGGAGAGAAGAGTTCTTCCTAAAGGAGTACTTTGAGATGTCTCTCCCTGTCCTCTAGTCCTAATATCTGCCCAAGCAGAATGCCCCATAGGTGAACTATATTCCTTATGGCACTCTAAGCACAAAGTATGCTGGTCTGTTAGTGGCATCATGTGTGCTTGTGAAGTGTACCGTCTAAAACCAGACTTCCAGCTGCCTTTGGCTCTTAGCTGTGCCTCGGAAAAAAATTAACACTTTCTTTCTTAGACATAAAACCACCACTCTTCCCCCTATAACTAAAGTAAAAGTTGAGGAAACCTATCTTCAGGTTTTTTGAACTTTCAAAAAAAAATACTGTGACAGTAGCCCACAGGTGGTAACATTTTAGGAAAAGTGACATCAGAGTGATCAGAGACCAGAAATTTCAAAGTCTTTTGACAGGACAAAAAGCAGGAACTAAAGAAAAAGAGGGTGTATGCCTCTATTTAACATAAATCTTGGTGCCCAGCTGTGTATGCATAGTGGGATGTGGCCCCCTCCAAGGCTAAGTGTTTTAAATAGACATGAGTTTTGTGCACACTCCAAGAGTGGGGCTCCCTGGAGAAAACTTCATGAGGAAGAAATAATGTTCATTTTTATTATTTTTCAAATAAAATAAAAGGTCTGATTCAATATACAGATTTTTTTCTCTTTGATGTTTGAAAAGCTCTGGGTAAAAACATCTAACAGTTCTCAGCTGCATTTGTTTAGCTCAGGTAGCTGCGGTTTTACGACAAAATGCAGTTGCAAGAACAATTGCATTTCCATTGCAGTTGTTCGGGGGAGAAACTAAACAGAGTCATCTCAAACCAAACAGAACTTCAAAGTGGAAATTTACTTCTCATAAATGTGGATTAGTTGTAATACTGAGAAGAGCTACTGATGACTTCTTTTCTGTAGAGATTACAAATTCCATGAGATTAGATAGAAGGCAAAGATATGTACTGGAATTTTTGAAGGAATACACCAGTACCCGTAAAAAAGAAAAGCTGATGACAGTCTTGTCCAGTCCACACATTTCTCTTTGAGCATGGACGGTTTTATTAAAAGCTAGTCATAGGTTGTATTTAAAAGAACATGTAGGTAGCTATCATTTGTTCAGTTTGTGTAGTTAATCCACATCTTTCTGGGCTGTTGATGATAGCAGCACATAAAGATTGATAACCCAATCAGGACTATGTGCTGAAGAAAGGACCACAATTCCAGAAGCCCGCAGTACTGAGAGAGAGAGAGAGAGAGAGAGAATATACATTAATAGAATATATTTTAAATAAATGATGTATAAAGGTTTTACTGGCATAAGTTTGGGGATGCAGTTACAGGTCAATTTCTCCTTTTGGAGTTTACACAAGCAAATGGAATGATCTCTTAGTGTATTTTTTTTAAAAAAGGAAAGGAGGACTTGTGGCGCCTTAGAGACTAACAAATTTATTTGAGCATAAGCTTTCATGAGCTACAGCTCACTTCATCGGATGCATTCACTATTTTTTTAGTTCAGATTGTTAAACACATTATGTGTGCATATATTTATACATATATAATACATACAACTAAACTGCTTTGGTGCTTACACCATTGTCTTTTGAGGCAGGTGGGTTACATGACCAAAACATACATATAAAATAATAAGTGCATGTTTATGTATTGATATATACATGCTCTATAAAATTGATATTTGGAGGATATTAAAATGTGTTATATTAAAAGTTACCCTAGTCTTACTTATGGTATCTGGTTCAAAATCTCTTTATAGGGGAAAGTAAGCCATATATTAGGGAAAGCCAACAAGAAGCTTTTAGGTGTTAAGATTTGCTCAGCCTCACCTCATATAATTTAAAGGAGAAGGTGAACATTGATATGTAAGAACAAGAATGAGTCAGTCAGAATTACTCTTATTGTGCAGTGGAAGACTTGGTTCTATGTCTTTATTTCTTAAATAAATTGAGTCATTGTAGCTGTATTTGAAGTCAAATACAGTAATGTATTTGACACTATATCCAAATTCACTGTAAGTGGGTTCCATTGTATGTGGGAAATGTTCCAACTAACAGTAACACTGACCAGATCTACTTTAGTACTAAAACAGCCAGGCTTAATAGCAGATCCCTAGCCCAAACACATGAAAACAATTAAACAATAATTACAAAAATAATTAGAAACCTATAAAAACACAGGCCTATATCTAAGCTGCATCATTAACTTTGGACCAAAATAAAATTAACCACTTCACTGCTGCTGAACATAGGAGAGGGAACTGAGGGAAGGAGAAGAGGAAAGAAATGAGGACCAAACAAGTTTATCAACCTAAGTGGAACACAAACTTTTACATGTTTAAATCTAAGACTCACTGAATATTAATTAGATGTTTATTTTAAAAAATATTCAAAAACACATAAGGAACATATTGTGACTCTAAATATCCTGTCAGAATTAATAGAACTGCAGAGAGAATATAACTGCTACACTAACTTAACCATATATATCAAAAACAATTTTTACAAGTTTTCTTATGGCTTTTATCTTGATTTCATTTAAACCACACAACCAACCTGAAAACCATATTTAAAATATATTTTTCTTAAAATTATCTTTGTTACTGCTAAACACTTCAAAAGAGCAGCTCCTGTGATCACTCATTGAATTCCAAGCTTTGGAAGGAATTCGTCCCTGGACAAATCTCTGTAACTCCTACAATGGCTCAGGTTATGGGGAAGCTGTGAAGGCTGGCACAGACACTGTATTCAATATCCACTTCCTATTTTGGGGGTTATGCAAAAAAGAAAAAAAAAGAATGCCTCTGAAGTCGTGGGACAACTTGTAGACCCACCAGCTGTCTAACTGCTACCATCAATGATTTGTTTTCCCCCTATGATGGAAGACAGAGTCCCTGCTAGCCTTCTCTGGCAAGGGACAAATAGGATCCCTTGCTGACTGATCTAAAGCAATCATACCTATGCATAGGCACCACATTTGTAAATTTTTTGGGGGGCCCAGAGCTTGCGGGGGTGTAAGGTGCAGAGTCCCTTAAGCTTGGGAGTCTGAGAGGTGAAGTCCTGCAGACAGGAAACAAATACCTTGCATACCTGCCATATATCCATCATACCTGGTTAAGGTGACCAGATGTTTCGATTTTATAGGGACAGTCCTGATATATGGGGCTTTGTCTTATATAGGCATCTATTACCCCCCCCACCACCCCTTGTCCCAATTTTTCACACTTGCTGTCTGGTCACCCTATATCTGGTGTATGGGATCACACCACCACTCAAATTTGGCCCAGCCACCTCCCTGGTCACCATGACTGAAGGGAGGTCAGGCCAAATTTGAGAGGTGTTGTGACCCTGTGCGCCCAGTTGCAATGCCGCTTAAATTTGGGGCAACTGGTCAGGTAACCTGGACCCCCTCTTCTGGTTGCGCTCCTGGCTCAAACATTGGTGGGGCTGAGCTCTCTTTACAGAATATTGCTGCAGCCCCAGCCCCACAGGCCCATATAGCCCAGCACCTAAATACATGAGCAGGAGAGGAGGGGAAGGAAGAACCATTGTCAGGTACCCTCACAGGAACTGGAAGAAGACTTGCATAGCACCTCCCTCTAATCACTTGTTACCTGCCAAAGAAGTAATGATCTACAGCTCGGCATACCAGGTGTTCTCCTATCAGCATTATCATGGTATCTTTATGCATCTTTATTATGTAGTTGGAACCCTCGGAAAAGCAATGGTTATTGAGCTAAACGCATGCTCCTCTATTTGTTCTTTTAAATTTGGTCTAAAAGAAACTCCACACCAAAGGACACCCATCCAAAGTACTGGGCTCCCCTTCCATACATTTAAAAAGTACAATAATGTAGGTGTTAAAGAATATAAGTAATTAGAAATATCATCATTCTATTTTCTCTCGCCCTACAGCACATCATTTTATCACCAGCCATGTGACTAACACAGCTGATAACAACTGCTACTCTTTACTACCAGACAGAAATCCTACCCTCAAATGCCTCAGATCTACACTAATGCCTACTCAGATAAATAGGATTTGCTGTGTGCATGGAAGGCAACAAATCTGAGCTATTTAAGAATGTGAGGTAAGCAGCAAGCATTTCAAAGGTGTGGGTTTCTTTCAGGAAACACTTTGCCAGTACCCAGCTCTCTGTTAAAATGAAGTGGATCAATCTTTAGGGTACTGCTGATTCCAGTTCTGGCAGTATGTCACCTTGAGAGGTGGTATCTCATTTAGACAAGTGCCATGTTGTTAGAGCTTTATAAGTCAAAATTAAGACCTTAAACTCCATTTGAAAACTAACAGGCAGCCAATGCAGGTCTCAGAACATTGACAACATATGTTGTGACTGAGAGGCACCACTGAAATAGTGTACTGTCACGTCTGACACTAATTTAGGTATTCAAATGGATTTAACTTGTAGCCTCCGCACATAGAATGGATTACAGTAATCAACCTGAAGGTTAAATGGGCATTGATAACAGTAGCAAGGTTCCCAGTGAAAGGAAGTTAACAGCCTGTTGGCTAGGCACTGGTGGTAAAAAACATTCCTGATACTGTTGCAATGTGATTCTTCAACAGCAGTTGGAGACCAACGCAAACTCCATATTTTGCACCTGAGTAAAAACATGGTGGGCAAACATTGTCAAAGTAGGAGATATATGCCCTGCCATACCTTTTGTTTGCTTCTTCCAACGTATGAGATATCTTCAGATACAGGCAGGCTAAGCTAGTGAGGTGAGGGTTAAACTAGGTTCGATAGTGGTGGGAGGCAAATGTCCACAGTTAAGTCCAAAACATGGAGACCTGGGTGAAGGTCAGAATCTGGGCAAACATGGGCAATCACAGCAGGGACAAAGGAGTGTCAAGAGGAAATATGAAGAGGAAAGCTAATGAACATTTTAGATGTCTGTATACTAATGCAAGAAGTATGTGGAATAAACAGGAAGAACTAGAAATTCTAATGAACAATCACAGTTGCAACGTAATTGACATCACAGAGGTGAGATAATTCCCATGACTGGAATATTGATATACAAGGGTACATACTTCTTCAGGAAAGTTATGCAGGTTAAAAATGGAGGAGGTGTTGCCTTAGATATCAATGATGTATACACTTGGACTGAGGTTGAGATAGAAGTGAGAGGCAGACATGTTGAAAGTCAATGGATAAGAATACAAGGGGTAAAAAAACAAGGGCAATGTAATGAGAAGGGTCTACTATAGACCACCTAACCAAGAAGAAGAGATGGATGAGGCTTTTTCTAAACAACAAAATCATCCAAAGCTCAGGACTTGGTGGTGATGGGAGACTTCAACTGCCCAGACATATGTTGGAAAAATAATAAAGCAGGGCACAGATTATCCAAGTTCTTGGAATGCATTGAAGACAATTTTTATTGCAGAAGGTGGAGAAAGTGATTAGGGGAGAGGCTGTTTGAGATTTGATCCTGACAAATAGGGAGGAACTGCTTGAGAATTTGAAAGTGGAGGCAGTTTAGGCGAAAGTGATCATGAAATTGAAAGAGTTCATGATAATAAGGAATGGTAGGAGGAAAAACAGCAGAATAAAGATAATGGACTTCAGGAAGATAGACTTTAGCAAACTCAGAGAATTGGTAGGTAAGATCCCATGGGAAGCAAGTCTAAGGGGAAAAGAGAGTTGGCAGTATTTTTTAAAGAGACATTATTAGAGCACAAAAGCAACCTATCCAAGTGTATAGGAAAGCTAGGAAGTATAGTAAGAAACCACCCTGGCTTAACTACAAGATTTTAAATGATCTGAAACTCAAAAAAGAGTCATACAAAAAGTGGAAACTAGCTTAAATTGTGAAGGATGAATTTTAAAAACCCACAAGCTTTTAGGGACAAAATTAGAAAGGCCAAGGCACAAAATGAAATTAAACTAGCTATGGACATAAAGGGTAACACAAAAAACATTTTACAAATACATTAGAAGCAAGAGAAAGCCCAAAGGCAGGATAGGCCCATTACTTAATGAGGAGGGAACGACAATAACAGAAACACAGCAATGGCCAAAGTGTTAAATGCCTTTTTTATTTCAGTATTCACCAAAAAGATTAGCAGTGATTGGATGACTAACATAGTGAACATCAGTGTAAATGGGCTAGGACCTGAGGCTTAAATCGGGAAAAAACAAGTTGAGAATTACTTAGACAAGTTAGATGTCTTCAAGGCTGCAGAACTTGATGAAATATATCTTAGGGCACGTCTACAATGGCAAGGTTACAGCACTGGCAGTTCCAGCGCCACTCAGAGAGCACTAAAGGCAGAGATGAAAGTAAGCTGGTTCGCCCCGGTACTGGAACCCTGGGGTAGTGGTTGCAGGGCTCCAGTGGCTATTTAAAGGGCACGGGGCTCCCCTGCTTCTACCACCTGGGCCCTTTAAATGGCCACTGGAGCCCCGCCGCCGCTACTCAAGGGTTCTGGTGGCTATTTAAAGGACCGGGGCAGTAGAAGCAGGGGAGCCGTGGGCCCTTTAAATAGCCCCCGGAACCCTGGGGTAGCGGGGGCTCCAGGGGCTATTTAAAGGGCCGGGGCTCAGCTGCCTCTGCTGCCCCAGTCCTTTAAATAGCCGCTGGAGCTGCGCTGCTTCCCCAGGGCTCTGGCAGCTATTTAAAGGGCCAGGGTGGTAGAAGAGGGGAGCCCCGAGCTCTTTAAATTGCCTCCAGAGCCCAGCTGCTGGAGCCCTGGGGTAGCGGCTGCAGGGCTCCGGCAGCTATTTAAAGGGCCTGGGGCTCCCCTGCTTCTACCACCTGGGCCCTTTAAATAGCCACTGTAGCCCTGCCACCGCTACTCCAGGGCTCCAGTGGCTATTTAAAGGACCAGGGCGGTAGAAGCAGGGGAGCCGCAGGCCCTTTAAATAGCCCACGGAGCCCCGGGCTGCTGCTGCTACCCTGGTGGGAAGGGGCACTTACCTTACAGGGGCGGCTGGGCCTGGCTCTGAACCCCTCAACTCTGCCCCTTCTGCCGTAGGCCCTGCCCCTTCCGGGGGCCTAGAGCTGGCCCCAGAGTACTGGTAAGTCACTCAACTTACTTTCACCCCTGACTAAAGGGAAACTTCTGGTGTGTGTTCAACTGTCAGCTGCCTGCACAACAGCATGTTCACACTTGTGTGAAACAAGCACTGAGTGGTGGGATCACCTCATCATGCATGTCTGAGATGACGAGCAGTGGCTGCAGAACTTTCGGATGTGGAAAGCCACATTCATGGGACTGTGTGATGAGCTTGCTCCAAACCTGCAGTGCAAGCACATGAGAATGAGAGCTGCTCTGTCATTGGAGAAGCGTGTGGAGATTGCACTGTGGAAGCTGTCTACTCCAGACTGCTACCGATCGGTCACTAACCAGTTCAACATGGGACAGTCGACCGTTGGACTCTTGTTGTTGGAAGTGTGCAGGGCTATTAATTGCATCCTGCTCTGAAAGACCATGAATCTTGGCAACGTGCGTGACATTGTGGATGGCTTTGCACAAATGGGCTTCCCTAACTGCGGAGGGGTGATAAATGGCACACATATTCTAATTCTGGCACCAGACCACCTAGCCACCGAGTACATTAATTGCAAGGGGTATTTCTCAATGGTTCTCCAGGTGCTTGTGGATCACCATTGGCATTTCACAGACATTAATGGAGGCTGGTCTGGAAAGATGCCTGATACATGCTTCTTTTGGAACACTGGCCTGTTCAGGAAGCTTCAAGCAGGGACTTTCTTCTCAGACCAGAAGATCACCATAGGGGAAATCAAAATGCCCATTGTGATCCTGGGAGACCCCACCTACTCCTTAATGCCATGGCTTATGAAGGCATACACGGGCAACTTGACCGGAGTTGTTCAACAGCAGGCTGAGCAAGTGCAGAATGAGTGAGTTTTTGGCTGTTTAAAAGCCCACTGGCGCTGCCTCTAAGGGAAGCTAGACCTGACCAATGACAATATTTCTACTCCTATAGCTGCGTGCTGTATGCTCCATAATATTTGTGAAGGAAAGGTTGAAAGCTTCACTCAGGGCTGGACCGCAGCTGCTCTGAGCCTGGAGGCTGAGTTTGAACAGCCAGAGACCAGGGCTACTAGCGGGGCACAGCGCGAGGATCAGGCATGCCTTGAGGCAGCAATTTGAAGCTGAAAGCCACTGATATTTGTTGCTATGCTCGGGAGTGCAGTGCTTGTAATGCTAGGAGGTGATTGGTGCACATGATGATGCAATAAGGGGGATTAACATAATTATATCTTGCTTTGCAGTGATCTTTTTTGCTTTCCATTAATAGAATAAAGATTGCTTTCAAACTGACATAATTCTTTTATTAAAACACAACAACTGGAGGAGAGAGTCAAACAAAAAAAAACCACCAGCAGGGAAGGGGAGGGAGAAGGGAAGGTCCCAGGATGGCTAAAGATTTGTGTTTGTCCAGGGATCATATCCAGCCTTCTCGTTTGGAGTACAATGCAGTGGGTACTGTACTTCAGCAGGGCCAAACTTCAGAGGGATGGGTGTTGAATGCAGTGAGTAGTGGGAGTTCACACTGCTGGACTGTGGTTGGGCAGGTGGAATGCAGAGGGTATAGACCAGAGCCAGGAGGTTGATAAGAGTGTGCTGGCGGTGTCTGGGGGGCGCATGGGAAAGAGTTTTGTGACAGCGGCTGCAGGGCATGGAGCTGCTCGGTTTGAAGAGTTAGTAGCGCCTGGAATGTGTCTGCTTGGTGCTCCATAACCTTTAACAGCCGCTCCGTGGCTTCATTCTGATGTGCCGCGTTCAACTTTCGGTTCCTCTTCTTGCTGTGCCACCACTCCTTCAATTCCTGTTTTTCCAGCAAAATGCATCATAACATCACACAGAAAGTCCTCCTTAGCCACTTTCTAATTCTGCGCAGCTGTTCAGCGGTCGATAACAAAGAGAGAGACTTGGCTCCCAAGATCATCTCTGTGAAGTTTGAATGCAGCATTTTACAGAAGCAGTATTGTTTGCAACACAGACAACACTGGTTCAGTGACTTAAAACACAGCCATTACTTACACACCTATCACTAACTGGCTGATCCCATGCAAGCACACATGAGCCACAAGACCCCCAAAATGGTGAGTAGCCACAGAGGCAGGGTAAATCACTCTTCCCACTGCTGTACACTGGGCATGTGGCTCTTGGGAAGAGCCAGCACTATACGGGGGGGCCTGATAATCATTCCTCTCCCCACACTTTCCACAGGATCTGATCATGATGGAAGATATCTCACTGCGGAGGGTGAGCAGGAAATCAAAGGAGGGTCTTCTCCAAGCCTGTTGCTTCTGCCCTGGCCTCTACATGGTTCACCTGTGTGCAGCAATGGTTCCCACCCCTCCTCCCTTGGTGATAGCACAGTGGCACGGGAAATTTACTGTTAATGGGGCAAGAAACAAAAGCAGCTCTGCCGAAGAACCTGCGGCAGCGGATTGCCCAGTATCACCACAAGAGTTTCCTGGAGATCTCTGAGGGAGATTCCCATGAAGTGAGGGAGTCAATCAACAGTCTGTTCTGCTGCTCAGACTCGGCATGTGGTGGGAGACAAGCCTGCTTTCTGCAACCCTCCTGCTCCCAACAACTTGCTTCAGCAATTCCCAAAATCAGATCCACTTACCAGGGGCCTCCTCTCCTGTTTGCACTTGGCCAAGATCTGACAGCTGTGACTGGTTAGGCTCCTCTGGGGTAGAAAAGAACTCCTGGCTGCATGCATCTCTGGCCTCCAAGTCATCCTCTGCCTCTGGGTCCCCCTCCCCCTCCACATCCTCATCCAAGGTTTCCTCCTCCTGGCTAAGTCCACTCTCAACTGGCACACAAGCCACCAGAGTATCCACAGTGATCTTTGCTGTGGAGGTGGGGTCACCGAGTATCATGTCCAGCTTTTTGTAGAATCGGCAGCTCATGAGCGCAAAACCAGAGCAGGGGTTTGCCTCCCGCACCTTGTGGTAGGCGTTCCGCAGCTCCTTGACTTTGACCCTGCACTGCAATATGTCCCAGTCATGGCCCCTTTCTGTCATGCATCATGAAATCTGTCTGTAGGTATCATAATTCCTATAGTTGGAGCGCAGCTGGGACTGGACAGCCTTCTCTTCCCAAATGCTGATGAGGTCCAGCAGCTCAGCATTGCTCCAAGCAGGGGATTGTCTGGTGTGTGGAGCAGGCATGGCCACCTGGAAAGATGTGCTGAGACCACTGCACACATCACAGAGAAATCAGGAAGGGGGCTTTCAAATTTCCAAAGGAATTTATGGGGTGGGGATGATGGTTGGTCACCTGAGGGCAGGACATTGTGCGACACCTTCTGGAGGCCCGTCACAGTGCTGTAATCACCATGGTGTCCACACTGGCAACGCAGCGCTGTAGCCCTGGCACAGAAAGGTGTATGCCTCTCGTTGGGTGATTTTTTTGAAGCACTACAACTGCACATTTTCTGCATACTAAGTGGCTTGGCAGTGTGTACACCTCGGGAGTTACAGTGCAGAAAGCTGATTTACTGCGCAGAAACTTGCCAGTGTAGACAGGGCCCTAGAACACTTAAGGAAGTGGCTGAAGAGATCTCTGAGCTATTAGTTGTTGTCTTTGAGAACTTGTGGAGGATGGGAGAGATCCCAGAGGACTGTAAAATGGCAAATATAGTAACTATCTATAAAAAGGGGAATAAGGACAACACAGGGAATTATTGACCAGTCAGCTTAACTTGGATACCTGGAAAGATAATGGAGCAAATAAACAATCAATTTGTAAGCACCTGGAAGATAATAAGGTGATGAGTAAAAGACAACATGGATTTGCCAAGAACAAATCATATCAAATCAACCTAATATCCTTCTGTTTCAGGGTAACAAGTCACGTGGGGGTTGGGGGCAGTGGATGTGCTATATCTCAACTTTAGTCTGTTTTTTTCTCTCACATGATTCATAAACCAACCAGGGAAATATAGCCTAGATTAACCTACTTTAAAGTGGATGTACAACCTGTTGAAAAATCATATTCAGAAAATAGTTATCAATGGTTCACATTCAAGCTGGAAGGGGATATTAAATGGGGTGCAGAGAAGTCTGTCCTTGGTCCAGTTCTATTCAATGTCTTCATAAGATTTGGATATTTGGCACAGAGAGTACACTTATAAAGTTTACAGATGATACTAAGCTGGGAGGGGTTGCAAGTGTTTTGAAAGACAGGTTTAGAATTCAAAATGATCTTGACAGAGGAGAAATGATCTCAACTAAATAGGATGAAATTCAATAGGGACAAATCTGCACTTAGGAAGGGATAATCAATTAGACAAGTACAAAATGGGCCTAGGAAGGAGTACTGCAGAAAATGATCTGGGCATTTTAGTGGATCACAATTTAAATATAAGCCAACAATGTTATGCTGTTTCAAAAAAAGCAAACATCATTCTGGGATGTAGTAGCAGTAGTGTTGAAGGAAGACATGAGTAGTAATTCTTCCATTACTCAGCACTAAGACCTTAACTGGAGTACTGTGTCCAGTTCCGGGCACCACATTTTGGGAAAGATGTAGACAAACTGGAGAAAGTCCAGAGAAGAGCAACAAAAATGATTAACGGTCTAGAAATGACTACAAGGAAAAATTGAAAAAAATGAATTTGTTTAGTTTGGGGAAGAGAAGACTAGAGGGGGGCGGGCATGATCACAGTCTTCAAGTATGTAAATGGTTGTTTATAAACAGGTGTATGATAAATTGTTCTTCTTAACTACTGGGGACAAGACAAGAACTGATGAGCTAAACTGCAGCAAAGGAGATTGAGGTTGGACATTAGGAAAAACTTTGTAAGGGGTAGTTAAGCACTGGAACAAATTACCTAGGGAGGTTGTAGAATCTTCATACTGGCAGTTTTTAAGAACAGGTTAGACAAACATCTGTGAGGGATGGTCTACATAATACTTAGTCCTGCCTCAGTGCAGGGGACTGGACTAGATGACCTATCAAGATCCTTTCCAGCCTTACATTTCTATGATTACATTAGTTTATTATTTACTCTTAAAAGTGCAGCAAGTGCTCTTTAGAACAAATAAAAGAAATGAACTCTGCTTTGTTTATCTTATATTCTTATTGTACATGATGCAAGAAGTGAGACAAGACATTATGGGGATTAACAATGAGGCTAAAGGAAAGAGGGGTAAAGTGTTACATAACAGAACTATATGGTTATTGAGGTTTGTTATGTATATTTCTCTATGATTCTATTAATGCTTTTATTATTAATATTTTCCTCTTTCCTCTCTCACTTCTGTCTTCTTCTTTGACTGACAGAGCTTAGTATTTTTGCAGAAGAAGTGACACTTTAAAGAGTGGTTTGAATGAGAGGAATAGAACCTGGAGGATTTGGACTAAGAGTGTATGTTCATTACATGCAGCATGCAACTATGTATGAAACTAGAGGGTCAGGAGTCAAGCTGCTTCCCTTGCTTAAAAAAAGTTGTGACTCACATTTAGGTCACTTTCTACCTTTTGGGAATCTCTTGTGCCTTGACATTTTGGTGAAGAAGCACCTTTTCCTCATGGACCCTAGATCACACACACACACACAGACACACACGCAGAGCGCGCTTTTGAAATGGCATATTAAAAAATCACTGCAGATAACCTCAGAGCAACACACAGAGATTTTATCATTTCCACTACTAATTATTAATTATTGTGTAACCTGGCCAGATGGTATAACTAAGAGCATTTTGCATCAGTCTGAAGTGAAAATGTGGAGAAAAAATACAGCATTTGACAAAGAGTCCGCATACATCGAGAAAAGAAAATACTACAGCAACTGGGAAGCCAATGACAGGTTTCAGAGTAGCAGCCGTGTTAGTCTGTATTCGCAAAAAGAAAAGGAGTACTTGTGGCACCTTAGAGACTAACAAATTTATTAGAAGTGAAGTGAGCTGTAGCTCACGAAAGCTTATGCTCTAATAAATTTGTTAGTCTCTAAGGTGCCACAAGTACTCCTTTTCTTTTTGGGAAGCCAATGTTTCCCTTACAGCTAGTTACCTCTTAGTGCTAATCCAAACAATTAACATCAAAGGGTTAATGCAGTATTTGCACATACTATATAAAGATGACAGATGAAAGGCTTCAAGGTGGTATAATGATCATAGTCACAAGAGAAAGATTTCAATTAAAGGTACCATAGCGGCACGCCACTAAAAGCTGCACAGCAGCATACTAATTAAATTGCAACAAACCACTGAAAGCAATGTGGCAATATGCTACTTGGGGCTATGAGACAGACAACAAAACAGCGTAAGGGCAGTCTTAAAATCAAGGTGACAATAAAATAATGATACAGTATGTCGTAAAAATGAAGAGTAAGGTCAAATCTTAAGGAGTTGCCTTCTAATGATATGGAAGTGCTCCGAACAACTCAAATTTTATCTATCATTTCCCTTCATAGCAAATCAACAGCCTCCTAGCTATTTTTCCATCCCTACAATGCAATTCAACAGCCTTCCACCTTTTTTTCATTTTCCAACTAACAGAAAAAAAAACTATCACAGTTTTGTATCCTACAATTAAAACGACACTAGCAATGACTGTTTGTCTGAAAACGGCAAGAAACTCACTCAAATAGGACAGTATCAACTCACAGAAGGTAATTAACAGAAGTCAGATAAATATATCACAAGTTTTTTTGTAAATCAGATTGGAAAATAATTTCTGTTCCAGAAAATATCTATCACTGAGAGGACTTGATCAAGTGGAAGAAATTAGAAATATAGTTTATATCTTATAGATATTCAAGAGCAATTCAACCTTCTGATGATACAATTTGAGTGTTGAGCAGCTGAAGTTGGAAAACACTTCACTAAATTATCTGGGCATTTATGAAGCACTTATGGCTTGATATTCAGAGGTGCTGAATACCTACAGCTTTCATTGAAGACAATGAGAGCTGCAAGAACTCAATATCTCTGAAGATCATCAGGTCATTAGTGATTGTCCAGAAGACCAAAGACAAGAGATGACATGTATACCAGTATACAGGAAATCCCAAGGGACTTACAATTGGGACAGCTTTTTACTGAACAGTTACGTAATGTCAAAATAAATGAGTTAATAAGAATTTGTCTGAGAACCTATGGGTCAGATTCAGATTTCAGATATATACCATGTAGCATTATTAATTATGTAGTATTTGTACCGAATGTATGCTAAATTTACTGAAGCAGAGCTGAATGCAGTTTGCTATTGTTTCCCCCTTGAAGTTAAGCTCTCTTCAGCTTAGTTCAGCTGCGTTGGCTACAACCAAGGAATAGTTTTTTTAGTGCAGAGTGTCTTGGTTAAGACATAAACAACAAGTGAAGGGAAATTAAGGCTGTGAGGGACAAAACAGGCTTACATACCTTTGATGTCATAAGTTAAAATTGCCATGTGCCCATCTTAATTGTTAAAAATACATCTTTTGTATTACACACACACACAAAAAATCTTTCACATACCCAGCATAAATTCTTGCCAGATTAGTTCCTGCAGGTGATACTACAGAAATTATTTTTTAGAAGGGATTTGAAAGAAAAAAACAATAGGGGCTGTAGACTCAGGGGAATATCCATTCCTAGGAGTTGGCTTGAATATCACTGTGTAATGTGTATAAGCAGCTATTGTGCTTGCATATTCATGTGTAGTAGCTCATGTTGGAAATTGTGTAGGAATATATGCTGTATATCTGAAATCAGACTAGTCCTGTATTTTGAATAGATTGTTTTCTGCGTTAAAGCTTAGCACCAAAATATTTGTCTAATGGATCTAAAATATATATTCCTCTTTGTTTAACTTTGATTGATTTTTATACACACACACACACACACACGCGCGCGCCCCTAGGTCACCTACAATAGATGTTACTTATACTGTACATCAGTATATTAGTACAGTAGTCTAAAATACTTAGCTCATTTTCACTTTTCATACCAATGTAAAGCACAGGACAAAAAATAGAGGAAGATTCCCAAAGATAAAGAGACCAATATAAAATCAGTGGCAATGATTCCACTGACTTCAATGAGCTTCGGTGAAGGCCACACCCCTGTCACTAACATACATATATTCCTTCTTATAGTCCCTGCCGAATGGGTCAGCGTTGGATCGTAACAGACATGATCTCCTTTTGATACATGATTTTTGAAGTCAATTACAGCTAACCTACTGAGAAAAATAAGAAAAGACTTCTAAAATAAAATAAGTCTGCCTTCTAAAGAAATGGCTCAGCCCAACAAAAAGGAATGCAAGAATTCTCTGATCCAGTGAGAATAGTTCCTTGTCTGACTTGCTCTTTCTCAGATAGGGAGCACCCTGTAGCTGTACAGAGAGAAAGTGGAGGAGCTAGTCTGAGCTGCAGGACTGTAGTTGGTTGCCAGCTACCTAATATGTATACATACAAGGGGGGACTGTTCTCTTTCATCTTTACTGACAGAACCAGGCCACAGAAAAACAGTTCCAAGTAGAGAGGTCAGGGAATAAAGAAATAACACAATAGAAAACTGAAGAAAAAAAAAACAGGTAAAGGGGGCAAGTGGAAGACGGCAATACTTAATAGAAGAGAATTCAAGCTAAGGGAAAGGTAGTAGTAAGCAAAGAGATAAACTCCACCCTGCCAAAAATAGCACTTCTCATTCATAGACAAAGGGCCTGCACAGGCTTTGGATATATCCCACTGTAGTGACTTTTCAGCCAATTCATTATTAGCTTTCTGATCTTCAAGAACACTCCTGTCCAGTTCTTCTTGACCAAGAGGATGGTAGCTGTGACAAAGGACTTAAAGGGTGTAGGATGTAAATCAAAGGGGAAACAGAGATCCTGAAAGCACTACAAGGGATTGGGAGGCTTATCCATCTTCTTTCCAGGAAGGAATGGGTTGGGGAGTATTGGGTTATCAAACGAGAGAGATAATTATTAGTGATCTATAGTTAAAGGGACAATTTGTGTGCAGAGAGATGGGAATGGTAGTCAAGACTTCTATTAGAGGTCTGTCATTTGTTTTTTATATTTTATATTTGTACAAGCACCTGGCACTTTCATAGTCCATTTGAATAAATAAAGGTGGGAGCACAGACAAGAGAAGAAAGCAGGCTGTCGACACATTTAGATCTAAAATACTGCCAGGTTGCTTTTTATTTTTTCAACATTATAGTCCAGGACCCCCTCCTCCTTCCCCAACTCTGCTGCTCGTACACAAGCGTGGATATTTAAAACTTCTGGCAAATTAAAACTCCTTGGGTTGTAATTTCAGTAATGTTTGTTTCACTGATTGAATGACTGTTATAAGAAATACATCTTTTGGGTGGGATATATTTTTCTTTTTCCTTTTCCGTTTTGTGGTGCCTGCTATTTTTATTGCAACTTTAAAAATAATGGAACCCTTTTATAAACTTGAAGTCTAATTTAAGGTGCTTTTTTAAAAAAAGTGAATTTAGGGCTCATGAAACAGCACAGATTAAGAGACTTGGCTGAGAATAAAGTCTTTTATTAATCTACAAACTAGATGCAGTGCAGACAGTCGCCGTGCAAGTTTACCAATACTTTACCACCTCTCCCTCAATCCTGTTCTCAAGGAACCACTTCTAATAATGAGGGAGCAGTTAATTGTCCATGCCTATTAATTCCTGACATCTCTGCTTACACTGTAGGCACAGGTAGAGTTAGTGCAATAGCAGTGCATTTTAGTGATGTGGCTATTTGGTTACTGGTTCTTTAAAACGTTTATACCAAAGCACAAAGTCTCTGTACATTTATTCATAATATAGCACTTCATTCCTGGAGCATAAATCAAAACACTATTTTTTTCTCTTGTGCTTCATCATGCACAAGTGCCTTTTTTCTGAATCTGGACTTGACTGATTACATAGGGAAATAGTGAAACTAACTGTATACCAAGTATATTCATTTGCGAAAAAGTAAAAGACCTTTAAAGCTAGAGAATAGGTTTTTCCTAGCTTTCAGTTATAGCAATTTTAGACGTTTCTTATAACAAGTAGGTACACATTTTCATACCAAAATGCGGTTCTTAAATTGGTGGTATTCCTTTACAGAACAAAATATAAGTTTCCTTATAAATCTTTATGCAGTAAATCAAAAGGGATGAAAAATTAATAATTATTATATGTGACTTCCCCCTTTTTGTTTTTTCTATTTTATTTTGGTTGGGAGAGGGGTCTGCTCATTTAATTCTCTAGCACATATACACAAATATTTGCACTGTAAAAAAAAAGAAATAGTATTTTTCATTTCATTTCATACAAGTATTGTAGTTCAATCTCTTTATTGTGAAAGTGCAATTTACAGATGTAGATTTTTTTTACATAACTGCACTCAAAAACAAAGCAATCAGGTGACATTGTAAACAAGAAGTGGGCAGTATTATCTTCTGCAAATGTAAACAAACTTGTTTCTGTGAGCGATTGGGTGAACATGAAATAGGACTGAGCAGACTTGTAGTCTAAAGTTTTACATTATTTTTGAATGCAGTTATTTTCTGTACATAATTCTACATTTGTAATTCAACTTTCAAGAAAAAGAGATTGCACTACAGTACTTCTAATGGGGAAATTGAAAAATACTATTTATTTTGTTTTTTACAGTTCCAATATTTGTAATAAAAATAGAAAGTGAACATGGTACACTTAGTATTCTGACAGGTTTCAGAATGGTAGCCATGTTAGTCTGTATCAGCAAAAACACCAAGGAGTACTTGTGGCACCTTCGAGACTAACTAATGTATTTGGACATAAGCTTTCATAGGCTAAAACTCACTTCATCAGATGCATGGAGTGGAAAATACAGTAGGCAGAATATATATACACAGTACATGAAAAGATGGAAGTTGCCTTACCAAGTGGGGGATCAGTTTTACTGAGACGATTCAATTAAAGTGGAAGTGGGCTATTATCAACAGGAGGAAAAAACACTTTTTTAGTGGTAATCAGGGTGGCCCATTTCAAACAGTTGACAAAAAGGTGTGAGTAACACTAGGGGGATATTAGCATGGGGAAATTAGTTTTTAGTTTTTGTAGTGACCCATCCACTTCCAGTCTTTATTAGGCCTAATTTGATGGTATCCAGTTTGCAAATTAATTCCAGTTCTGCAGTTTCGAGTTGGAGTCTGTTTTTGAAGTTTTGTTGTTGAAGAATTGTCACTTTTAAGTCTGCTATTGAGTGTCCAGGGAGACTGAAATGTTCTCCAACTGGTTTTTGAATGTTATAATTCTTGACGTCTGATTAGTGTCCATTTATTCTTTTGAGAGGATAAAGAATAAAGACACAAGAGACTGTCTGGTTTGGCCAATGTACATGGCAGAGCGGCATTGTTGGCACATGATGGCATATATCACATTGGTAGATGTGCAGGTGAATGAGCCCCTGATGGCGTGGCTGATGTGGTTAGGTCCTCTGATGGTGCCCCTTGAATAGATATGTGGACAGAGTTGGCAAAGGGCTTTGTTGCACGGATATGTTTCTGGGTTAGTGTTTTTGTTGTGTGGTGTGTAGTTGCTGGTGAGTATTTGCTTCAGGTTGGGGGGCTGTCTGTAAGCAAGGACTGGCGTGTCTCCCAAGATCTGTGAGAGTGATGAGGATAAGTTATATATCCTTGATGATGCATTGGAGAAGTTTTAGTTGGGGGCTGAAGGTGACAGCTAGTGGCGTTCTGTTACTTTCTTTGTTGGGCCTGTTCTATATTCTGTAATTGATATCAATATATTTCAAAATGTAGATGACATCCAAAAATATTAAAATAAATGGTATACTATTATTGTTTAACAGCATGTTTTTTTAATTGCGCAATTAATCATGATTAATTTTTTTTAATCTCTTGAAAGCCCTATTATGAATATTGACAATATATCTTTAGTTCAAATGTGCTTGCTCTGAGTAATACCCACAACTAGCCTTTCAGGTACAACAGTGAAGAAACTAAACAGTGTTAATGGCTCATCAACAAAGACAATGGACCATGGAAGTGTTTAGCCTTCCTGTGAACATTTCAGCCAGCTTAGGAATAATGGCTGCTATGACCCAGCAAGGGATCAAAGGGCATGTGACCAAACCACATGATACTGAACTCCATTTTGGTACCTGTATTTTTCTGCAACCTGGGCTGGGAACTTAGCTGGAAACAAAGGGTTCTGGCCATAGAGAGAATCTATATAAGGTGGGGAGTGACATTATGATTTGTCTTCACTTCCCGCACAAGTCAACAAATGAAGGAAACACTGAAAGACAAAGGACTTGGAAGGGGGTAGGGAAACCCAAGCTGCACAGCAATTGCAGTCTGTACCTTAAGAATCTTCAAGCCTGCTTGTATCATCAGTCAGGGTAAGAAATTGTTAGTTCGCATCCTATCTATCTTACATTTTGCATTTTTGTTTATTTGCTAGGTGATCTGCTTTGATCTGTTTGCTATCACTTATAATCACTTATAATCTTTCTGTAGTTAATAAATGTGTTTTATGTTTTATCTTAACCAGTTTTGAGTGAAGCTTCTGGGAAAATCTCAGCTCTGTAAACAGCTCTGTTGCATATCTTTCCCACATTGAGGGGGAAGCGAATATATTAATGAGCTTGCATTGTACAGATCCCTGTGCAGTGAAAGATGTTGTATTTCTGGGTTTATATGTCAGCAAGGGTGTAAGGCTGGGGAGCTGGGAAATTGACTGTTGTCTTCTGTCATCCTTGAGTGGCTTAGGTAAAACACTCAGGTTGCTCAGTTGGGTGTGTGGCGGCACCTGCTACTGTGTTGGGTGATAACAGGGCCTCAAGAGGCTGGCTGAATCACCAGCAGAGCAGTGTGAGAAAGACCAGCCCACCTGTATGGTTAGGGGGCAAAGTAGTTCCTACAGCTCCCACACTGCACCCTGGGGGTGACAACCTGTCACAGATTATTATATGTGACTTCCCCCTTTTTGTTTGTTCTGTTTTGGTTGGGAGAGGGATTTTCTCATTTAATTCTCTAGCATGTATATGCATAAACATAGATTGGTATATATTTAATGCAATCCACATAGGGCATGGCTATAAGTGATGTAGTTCTATCTTGATTTAAAACACAGACAAATTGATTTAAAAAAGAAAAATAGAGACTCATCTGTGAAATATACTGATTTATTTAAGTTATAGCTGTTGCAAGAATGACTTAAGTGCCTGTCTCCAGTTTCTGGCTGTGGATTCTCTGGGGAGACAGACCCTTAACTCTCCTAGAAGGACGGGGCTTAGGACACACCCCTCTCCTCCTTATCTGCCATTGGCTAGCTTAGATGGCTCCCTGCCTCACCTGCTGTTTTTTTGTGGATCTCATTCCTAGGCACTCATCTCTCTCTCATACATAGTATATGGAGCCCAGACAGGGTGTGTGGATTCCACTGAGTGGCTAGTTGCAATGCCTAAGTCCCTTTGTGGATTGGAGCCTAAGTGTTTCCCTGAACTGAGGTCTTATGCAGCAAATTGCCTCTGGATGGTGCTTACTGTTGCCTGAGATCAAGTCAAACACCATTGCTGGAATCTGAAAGGGCAGGATAATTTGGGAACAACATTTATCTATGCAAAGTAAGATAATGATTTAGGAAATTGGATTTCATTCTTGAGGGTGTAAAATGTTGATTGCATGAGAAGTAACCCCTCCCCCCATATCTCATGATACTTTAGGTGATTGTGGCTTTCCTCTGAATCATTCAGTACTGGTGAACTGCTAAAATTCTGAAACAAATGGGCCAATAGTGGGACTGGTACAAGTCCTATTTTCATATTCATTAAAAATTACAAAAAAACAGGAAAAAAGTATTTTTTTAAAATTGAAGAACATTTATAGGAGAAACTATATGAATAGCTACTTTTGTAATGTCTCCCCAAAAGTTTTATTATATAGTTTTAAACTATAGAATTGAAATAGAGGTCTGCTTAGAAACTAGTTCCTTAAGTAGCATAACATAATAACATCTGAAAATAAGTTAATATTTAGTGAGAAAAAGTATGTGTTATTTCAGTGATTTCAGTAGAAAAGCTATAATTATGTAGCCTTCACATATGATATCATAATTATAGTGCTTTATCTGAATCACAGGAGATGATGCAGCTTGAGACAAATGGTAATGAAACTTGACAATTTAAGTTAAATGACCAAGATACTGAGTGGTAGTTTTGTCTTCACAATAGATATTTTGTTTTAAAAAGAATAAAGAAAATACACTGAATGCTTCAGGGTATTGGTATTGGGATACAGAACCTTTCACCTCTGTCATTGATTCAATTGCATTCTGGTTGCTAGTAATTGAAATTTGCTTCAGCTGACGGCTGTTCAGTAGTCTCTTGTGATCTGAGTTGGAGGCCTCAGTCCTTACATAGATATCAAGGTAATCATCAGCTATGATCACTACATTTGAAAATATTTTTAATTCATTAAAAAAAATTACTGAAGTACATGAGAGCACAGCAGATGCCCAAGAGAAAAGGAGGAAGACAAACACCGGCCAAGGTGGTCTAGATCAGTGGTTCTCTACCAGGGTACGCGTACCCTGGGAGTACGCAGAGATCTTCCAGGGGGTATAGCAACTCATCTAGATATTTGCCTAGTTTTACAACAGGCTACATAAAAAGCACTACTGAAGTCAGTACAAACTAAAATTGCATACACACAATGACTTCTTTATATTGTTCTGTATACTATACACTGAAAAGTACATTTATATTCCAATTGATTAATTTCATAATTATATAATAAAAATGAGAAAGTAAGCAATTTTTCAGTAATAGTGCAGTGTGACATGTATTTTTATGCCTGATTTTATAAGCAAGTAATTTTTGAAGGTGAGGTGAAACTTGGGTATACACGACAAATCAGACTCCAAAAAAGGGGTAAAATAGTCCTGCCTCAGTGCAGGGGATGGGACTGGATGACCTATCGAGGTTTCTTCCAGTCCTACATTTCTATGATTCTATTGCAAGAATCATCTAAGGCTATTCTTACAGCGCACTCTCTCAAAGACTAATGGATCTGTTCTCCCATCAAAGGTTGGGGAGTCACATGCCAAAATCTTCTGTGGTTCAAGGGGAGAACTGAATCTTTATATACTAATATTGACAGTGTTTAAATCTAAAAATGCAATGCTCTATTAAATAACATAAATAATGAGTCCCATATTTTCTTTTGTCACTGGTCACCACTCTCCAGTCCTGCTATATTGATGACCTAATGAAATCAATACAATATCAGTATGAACCAGATAAAGCCAGTAACACAGTATGTTCATTCTGCTGGACATAGTCGGTAAATTTGACAGTATCCAGTGTGTGCATATATTAAGGTTACTTTAAAATGAGACAGTAACTGAATTATATAATTGCATTTGAGAGTAGCATAATGATAACAGAGTACAATGGCATACCAGAAAATGACTTGCATTCAAGTATGATGGTACATGTCATCAGGTTCTGCTGCAGTAGACATTTTTAAGTGAAAGTTTGCCAGTAACTACCCTTAACCAGCTGGAAACAACAGACGGAGGAGAAGCCACTGGTGACCAGTCCTTTTTCCTAAAGGAAGCAAGTTTATTAGAAAGAAGCCACTGGTGATCCAATACACCTAACTGAGAAAGAGCAGGATTCCTTTGCTTGCTTGACAAACCTCACAATCACCCTTCACCAAATTGACAGATTTTTTATTTTTATATTTTTAAACTTGCACCTCAAATTGAAGAAAACTCAAATAAAAATATTTGATGTGATTAATAAGGAAGCATTTTTCTATTTTCTGTAACATTCAGTATATAGCAAATTTGGAAAATATAGCTACACTTATTTTAGAGGAACTGGTTTTTTACATTAAAAATGGATGCTAACAGAGAAATTATAAGATGGTTGCATTTAGAAATAGCTGCACTGCAACTACATATCAGATCCCCAGAACTGTAGAAGATAATTCACTTGCATATATTGGGGAAAATCTCTAAGAGTTAAGGACCAAATCCTTGCTATTGACTTTAACAGAATCAGAATTTGACTCTAAAAATATGGATTTGGAAATTTCAGTCAAAGAAAAATAACCACCAATTTATACGATTTTATTCATAGCATTCCTTGCTAGTGAAAGAATCTTTATTCTATGTTATTACTGCCATTAGATATGTTATTAACTCTTATCTATCTATTCCATTCTGTGTAATTTAAATTTCAATAAGTCTGGTTCTCAGTGAGTTAAAAAAACACTTTATTTTTGAACTCATCCACTGTGAAACAGATTTCATCCCATAAGTATAATTATTTTGTCTTTGAGAATTTTTCTTAAAATCTACTTCTCCATTTATTATTTTCACAGAATCATAAACATTGAAGATTTTTTTAAAAGACCCAATACATTATCTACAAAAAGAAAAGGAGTACTTGTGGCACCTTAAAGTCTCTAAGGTGCCAGAAGTTCTCCTTTTCTTTTTGCGGATACAGACTAACACGGCTGCTACTCTGAAACCTGTAATATGTTATCTAGTCTCTCCTCCCTGTTCTCAGGGATTTTCCTCATGACACATTGTGCTTTGTTATTGTCACATTTTGCTAAGAAAGTCAAGGCTCCCTCTTTTCACTCTTTCAGAGAATTCACATTCCTGAATTTGTTGGGCTGTGGTTATAAAAACTGTGGTATTACAAATTCAGCATTATATAACTTCACTACAGGATCAACTAGGAAAAAGTAGATTATGGGGAAAAAGTTTTTGTTTAAACACAGAAAGCTTGGTAGTTTAGCAACCAAGGAAAGCAACACTATTAAATAACACAGGAAGATCAATCCTTAACTATCATAATTATTATAATCATCATGATATTAACTACTATTTATATCAATGTCTTCTCGAGTTTGAAGTTTCTCTTTTAAAAGTATAAAATATGTTAAAGTAGTGGATTTGAAGCTCTCATTTCAAAAGCTCTTGCTTTTAGTTTTAAAGCAAGTAGTTCTGACTAACAGGAGAAACTGGTCATGAATCTGAAGGTGGAAAGCAACTGGAGGGAAAGTGATTATGAAATGATAGGCTTAATATACTCTGGAAAGGAAAGAGTGATAGCAGTAAAATAAGGACAATGGACTTCAGAAAAGCAGACTTTAACTTAGAGAACTAGTAAGTAAAGTTCCATTGGAAGAAAAGCTACCGGTAAAAAGAATTCACAAAAGACGGTGGTTTCTCAAAGAGACAATATTAAAGGCATAATAACAAACTATCCCCATGCAAAGGAAATACAGGAAGAATAGTAAGATAATAATAACAGGTTTCAGAGTAGCAGCTGTGTTAGTCTGTATCTGAAAAAGAACAGGAGTACTTGTGGCACCTTAGAGACTAACAAATTTATTAGAACATAAGCTTTCGTGGGCTACAGCCCACTTCATCGGATGCATAGAATGGAACATATAGTAAGAATATATATATATACATATATATATATATATATATACACATACAGAGAAAGTGGAAGTTGCCATACAAACTGTAAGAAGCTAATTAATTAAGATGAGCTATTATCAGCAGGAGAAAAAAACTTTTGTGGTGATAATCAAGATGGCCCATTTAGACAGTTGACAAGAAGGTGTGAGGATACTTGACATGGGGAAATAGATTCAATATGTGTAATGACCCAGCCACTCCCCCAGTCTCTATTCAAACTGAAGTTAATGGTATCTAGTTTGCATATTAATTCAAGGTCAGCAGTTTCTCATTGGAGTCTGTTTTTGAAGCTTTTCTGTTACAGAATTGTCACCCTTAAGTCTTTTACTGAGTGGTCAGGGAGGTTCTCCTACCGATTTTTGAATGTTATGATTCCTGATGTCAGATTTGTGTCCATTTTTATTCTTTTGCATATAGACTGTCTGGTTTGGTCAATGTACATAGCAGAGGGGCATTGCTGGCACATAATGGCATATATCACATTGGTAGATGTGCAGGTGAATGCGCCCCTGATGGCATGGCTAATGTGATTAGGTCCTATGATGGTGTCACTTGAATAACTATGTGGACAGAGTTGGCATCGGGCTTTGTTGCAATGATACGTTCTTGGGTTAGAGTTTTTGTTATGTGGTGTATGGTTGCTGGAGAGTATTTGCTTCAGGTTGTGGGGCTGTCTGTAAGTGAGGATTGGTTTGTCTCCCAAGATCTGTGAGAGTTAGGGATCATTTTTCAGGATAGGTTATAGATCTTTGATGATGCGCTGGAGAGGTTTTAGTTGGGGGCTGAAGGTGATGGCTAGTGGCGTTCTATTATTTTCTTTGTTGGGCCTGTCCTGTAGTAGGTGATTTCTGGGTACCCTTCTGGCTCTGTCAATCTGTTTCTTCACTTCAGCAGGTGGGTATTGTAGTTTCAAGAATGCTTGCTAGAGATCTTGTAGGTGTTTGTCTTTGTCTGAGGGATTGGAGCAAATGCGGTTGTATCTTAGAGCTTGGCTGTAGACAATGGATCGTGTGGTGTGTCTTGGATGGAAGTGGAGGCATGTAGGTACATATAGCAGTCAGTAGGTTTCCGGTATAGGGTGGTGTTTATGTGACCATCGCTTATTAGCACAGTAGTGTCCAGGAAATAGACCGCTTGTGTAGATTGGTCTAGGCTGAGGTAAGCCATGGAATGGGTTACCTAGGGAGGTGATGGAATCTCCTTCCTTAGAGGTTTTCAAGGTCAGGCTTGACAAAGCTATGGCTAGGATGATTTAGTTGGGGATTGGTCCTGCTTTGAGCAGGGGGTTGGACTAGATGACCTCCTGAGGTCTCTCCCAACCCTGATATTCTATGATTATATGAAGGGGTATACAAATGTTTAGCATATATGGCACATAAATACCTTGCAATGCCAGCTACAAAAGTCCAATGCAAATGCCCATTCTCACTTTCTGGTGATGTTGTAAATAAGAAGTGAGCAGCATTATCTCCCGTAAATGTAAATAAACTTGTTTGTTTTAGTGATTGGCTGAATGAGAAGGACTGAATGGAATTGTAGGCTCTAAAGTTTTGCATTGTTTTGTTTTTGAGTGCAGTTATGTAACAAAAAAATTCTACATTTGTAAGTTGCACTTTCACAATAAAGAGATTGCACTACTGTGCAAGGTGAATTGTATGAGGTGAATTGAAAAATACTGGGTTTTTTATCATTTTACCAGTGCAAATATTTGTAATAAAACAACAATATAAAGTGAGCAATGTACAGTCTGTATTCTGTGTTGTAATTGAAATCAATATCTTTGAAAAATGTAGAAAAACATCCAAAAATATTTAATAAATTCCAATTGATATTCTATTGTTTAATGGTGCAATTCAAACTGTGATTAATTTTTTTGAGTTAATCACCTGAGTTAACTGCGATTAATTGACAGCCCTAGCACAAACATGTAGGGGACAAAATCAGAAAGGCTAAATGACATGAATTACTCCTAGCAAGGGACATAAGAAAAAATAAGAAGAGATTCCCTAAATACATTAAGAGCAAGAGAAAGGCAAGAGGAAAGTATAGCTCCACTACTTAGTGGGAAAGGACAGCTAATAATGGACGACAAGTCTGGGTTTTTAATACTTATTTTGCTTCAGTCTTTTCTAAACAAGTTAATTTTACTGGATGCTTAACACAATTAATATTAATCACAAAGGAGAAGGAAATCAGGGAAAGAGTAGGTTCAATGTTTAGATAAGTTAGATGCATTCAAGTCAGCAGGACCTGATGAAATCCTCCAAGGGTACTTAAGGAATTAGTTGAAGCAATGTCTGAACCATTAATGATTATCTTCAAGACCTCCTGGAGGACAATTAAGGTCCCAGAGGACTGTAGAAGAACATACATAATACCTATGTTTAAAAAGGGGAATAAAGAGGACCCAGGGAATAATAGATCAGTCAATCTAACTTCAATACATGGAAATATCCTCAAACAAAATTATTAAACAACCATTTTGTCAGCACCTAGTGGATAGTAGGGTAATATGTAATATCCAACAAAGATTGGTCAAGAATAAATCAACCCAAACTAACCTAATTTCCTTTTTTGACAAGGTTACTGGCCTAATGGATCAGGGGAAGCAATAGACATAATGTGATTTTTAGTAAGGCTTTTGATAAATTCCCACATGACAGTCTCATAAGCATATTAGGGAACTATGGTCTAGATTAAATGACTGTAAGGGGGTACATAACTGGATAAAAAATATATTCAAAGAGTTATTATCAATGATTTGTTGTCAAACTGGGGTAGCATATCTAGTGGAGTCTGTCCTGGATCCAGTACTGTTCAATATTTTCATTAATGCCATGGACAATTGACTGGATAGTATATTTATAAAATTTGTGGATGATATCAAGCTGAGAGGGATTGCAAGCATTTTGGACAATAGGATTAGAATTCAAAATGACCTTCAAAAATTAGAGAATTGATCTGAAATCAACAGGATGAAATTCAATGAAGACAAGTGCAAAGTACTACTCCGAGCAAGGAAAAATCAATTGCAAAGCTACAAAATGGGGAATAACTAGCTAGGTGGTAGACTGCTCCAAGGATCTGGGGGTATAGTGGATCACAAACTGAACATGCGCGAACAATGTGACAGAGTTGTGAAATAGGCTAATATTCTGAGGTATATTAACAGGAGTGTCACATGTAAGACAAGGCAGAAAATTCTTCTGCTCTACTTGGCACTGGTGAGGTCTCCTCTGGAGAACTGTGTCCAATTCTGGGTGCCACACTTTAAGAAAGATGTGGACAAAGTGGAGAGAGCCCAAAGGAGAGCAACAAAAAATGATAAAAGGTTTAGAAACATTGACCTCTGAGGAAAGGTTAAAAAAACTGGGCATGTTTAGTCTTAAGCAAAGAAGACTAAGGAGAGATCTGATAAAACTCTCAAATATGTTAAGGGCTGTTATAAAGAGGATGGTGATCAATTGTTCTCCATGTCCGCTGAATGAAGGACAGGAAGTAATCGACTTAGGCTGCAGTGCTTCAGTGTAGACATTACTATAGCGATGGGAGCAGTTCTCCTGTCACAGTAGATAGTCTACCTTCCTGAGAGATGGTAACTAGGTTGACAGAATTCTTCCATTGGCCTAGCATTGTTTACATTGGGAGTGAGGTCATCGTAACTATATTTTAGGAGTGTGGATTTTTCAAACCTCTTTGAGATATAGTTATGCCAATATTACATTTCAGTGTAGTCCAGCTCATAATATGCAGCAAAATTTAAATTAGGTATTAGAAAAAAATTTCTAATTTTAAGGATAGTTGAATCTTGGAATAGGTTTCCAAGGGAGCTTGTGGAATCCCAATCATTGAAGGTTTTTAAGAACAGGTTGGACAAATACCTGTAGGGACGATCTAGGTATACTTGGTCCTCCCTTGGACTGGGAGATGAACTAGAAGACTTCTCAGGGTCCCTTTTTGCCCCACAGGTCTCTGAGTTTTCAAAAAAAGATAACTACATGCTTGCTCCACTGAAAAAGTATCACTAGAATGAAGGAAGATGCATTAACTTGAATATTCTAGGATGAACCTGTATCTATTTGTTAATAACTTGAATCACTAAATCAATCCAGGGCTTACACAAAGGAGTAAACTTTCTGTTACATTAATTACTATTGAATGCTGTCTTACTGCTGTTGTTGACAAATCACTAGCCATTTTCTTTTTTGTATTATAAATCTTGATTGTAATAAGATTATTTTATATCTCTGATTAAAAAAAGAACAAATCATGAATCATTTTGCGGGAATCTTTGCTAGAAGTTCAAACATAAGATCAGCATATTTAAAAATAAATTTAAACTTTTTAAATTGAGGCGGCCTTTATTAATATTAATGTCTGTGATACTAAATGTAAATGTTAACCTAACCAATACATATTCAGTGGTCTAGATAATTATGGTGTTTTTCCTCAAAGCAATAATAGAAATCAAAATTGACAGTTAGGGACTAACAAGAGTTATACTGAGAAAGGGAAAGAGATGAAGATAAAAATTCTATAAGTAAGTGTTTTAATTTATGTATGACAACCAAGTTTGAGAGAGAAATTACTTGATGAAATTCAGAGCATACCTGACCCAAATCTACAACTAGATATAAATGAGTGAATTTCAGAGACTGAAAATATACAACGACTAAGAACAAAGAGACAGATCTCCTTAATTGAGCAAAACTCCAATTAAAGTCAATGGGTTTTGCTTGATAAGGGACTGGAGAATATGGCCTCTGAAACAGAAAAATAGCAAATCTGAAAGAAATATTTAGATCTGTATGATAGGAACAAGGTACTAAATTCATCAAGTTTGATACATCTTGCCATTAAAAAAGCTACATAGTTAAAAAACACATTTTGTGGGAGTCCCAAAAGCAGATGGTGTTAAGATTTAAGATCTTTGTTTACTTCCTGTTTTTTAAAAATCTTATATCCAACTGTGATGGGTTCCCCCTGGGGTGCCAGCTGGAACCTGGGTACCACTGAGCCCCCTGATCCACCAGCCTGGGCTCCCTTTCATACTGTATTGCTGTAACAAGCTACAAAGCCTACCACTTTCACCAGCATACACACCAGGACACACCCAGCTGCAGTTTCAAGCAGGCTCTCTGACCAGCCCCTGCATGGGAAAGCTACTCCCAGCTCCTTCGGCACACACCCCCTCTGGAGTATAAACCCAAAATTATACAGTCTTGCACTGCACAAGGAACTGTACAGTATAAGCTTGTAACATCCCCCCCCCCCGTGTGGAGAGGAATATGCAACAGACTTTTGCCCCTGAGTTGTAATTCCCACACCCTGGTTTAGATAAAGCAAAAACAAGTTTATTTAACTACAAAAGATAGATTTGAAGTGATTATAAGTGATGGCAAACAGATCAAAGCAGATTGCCTAGCAAATAAACAAAAATGCAAACTAAATTTAATATACTAAATAGATTGGTTATGAATAGCAGATTCTCACCCTAAGAGATGATACAAGCAGGCTGCAGATTCTTAAGTGCCAACTGCACTTGCTTACAGATTGGAATCCCCAGGTGTTCCATTCACAGGCTAAAAATCCCTTTAGCCTGAGTACAGCACTTCCCTCCAGTTCAGTGTTTGTTCCTCAAATGTTTCCAGGAGTCTTTTCTTGTGGGGAGCAAAGAACACCAGATGAGGTCACTTCCCACTTTATATAGCTTTTGCATATGGCAGGAACCCTTTGTTTCAAAGCTTGGTTCCCAGACCAGTCTGTGGAAAAATACTGACATCCCAAGATGGAGTCTAGAGACATGTGATCACATCACAAGTCTTTGTAGAGTCATAGCAGCCATTAGTCAGACACGGTCTGTAGAATTCTCAGGAAGGCTCCCCAGGTGGGAGATAAGTTTCTCCTAAGGCCTATTGTTTTCCCTAATGCCTCATTGCCTTGAATAGGCCCTTACCGACCCACTATCCAGAATGAAAACATCTTGTCCAGTAGGTGTTACCCAGCTGTAATTACATTTGAAATACAGATATATGGTCAATATTCATAATTTCAGATACAAAAATGATACATACATACAAATGGGATAATCATATTCAGCAAATCAGAACCTTTCCAAAGATATCTCACATGACCTATCTTGCAAAAAATTAATCATAACTGTGTCATAATCATATCATAATAATATCACTGTGAAGAATATGGGGTGCAGTGTCACACCAACAATCTGTCAAATATCTACCAAACAGTAACCAAACTGGCTAACATGCAAGCTGCTAGCAATCTATTTCAAGATCAGTGCTGTTCTGTACATCTGCTAACAGTGACTACTTTCTGCGGATTACACTTTCTGCCTTTTTACCTGAAGAGAATGGTGCATGGGAACTGCTATCAGGAACTTACGGGACTGAAAATATTACAGCCTTCTTCAGATGCTATGAATATAGATATTTTCCTTATGTAAATGTGATCAGAGGCATTTTCCTTTATAGAAAACACTTTCATAACCAGAAAGCTTTAACAAACAACACTTGAAAGGGGTGAGAGTCAAAGACTTTTAAGACTCAATTTCATGTCCCTGCCAAGAACAGTTTCTGCCTCAATCTTCTTCATGACTAGGATGAGCTTAATATAGTCTTCTATTAGAATTTATTCTCCCGAAGTCAGTAAAATGATTACATCTCTTCAGACTGAATAATGAAGTTAATAAATACTAGTGTTGTTAGAAGATTTCAGGATTCACTTAATGGTATTTGTAAGAACCAATGAACTATTTGAACCAGTGAAACACTCAGGATTGGAGAAAAGAGTTTTAAAAATATGTACCACTTAAGGACCAGGTCATGGTCCATTCTGCATGCTGACACCACAGGTGCTGGAACTAGGGGTGTGGGGGCTGCAGAAGCATTCCCTGGCTTGAAGTGATTTCCTTCATACACAGGATTTGCAGTTTGGTTCAGTGGCTTTCAGCACCACCACTCTCATCACCACTATGCAAATTATTCCAGCACCCCTGGCTGACACAGGAAGTAGTAGGAGCCTGAAGCACCTACTTTCTCCCTTATGTTAATATTCCAGACCGACCACTGCTTCCCGCATACAAGCAACTCTGCACCCCTATCTCACACATACACAAAGGTGAGAGGGAGGGAGGAGGGCTTTAAATCCATAGAGAGCATGTGCTGTGACGGAGACCGTGGTGACTGCAACAGTCTTCCTCCCAAGCTGCTCCAGGGGCAGTGCATGGGCAGGCTATCCCTTACTATAGGCTGGATTGGAAACTGATAATTTAGCCCTAAGATTTCTGTAGCAAGAACCACAGAGAGATGAAGCAACTGCAGGTTAAGGTGTCTCAGTCATAACTGATTGGACAAAGGTAAGAGATGTGAGAACTAAGGACTAATTTGGTGGAACTGGTCAGGCTTTGGGAGTGATATCCACCCCAGCCCCTCAAAGGCTTTGGACCCATATTGCTTATTAAAAGAAACATGACTTAGTAACTTTTATACATTTATAAACCAGTTAAACAAAAAATAAAAATCAAGAGAACATGTGACTAAAGCTAAACTACTATCCATTAAACTAAAAATAAAGCAATTCAACTATCAATATCAAAACAAAAAACAAACAAGTTAACTCCAATCCATTACTGAGTATGTCATCACATTAGTTAACTCAAATTAATACTGAAAATAATCAAACCTTATACAGTCTAAGAATGTGGCTGTCAGTCTGATTATAAATCCCAACTAAAGAGTTTCACCAAAGTCAACCAAATATATTATTTGAATGGTTAAGTATCTTAATACTGAAATCAAATTATTATCTGAATATCTAAACCATACCTTAGAGCCAATTATATACCTTCCTCCTTAGACTTCAGTTCTTATGGGGGTTGGCTAACCTCCCATCCCCAACAATATAATACATACAGTATAATACAGACTTTAATGGACCACTCTTGATAAGTAGCAATTTGGCAACTTTTATTTACCAAAAATTACAGTTGACAATTTCGCATCCCTCAGGACTCTTAAAAAAGATGACTATTTTTACCGGACAATAGTTAGGGCAGTTTAAACCTGTGGAACATTTCTTTCTGGCACTTTCCTTGTGTGGGTTTTATGGGTGTGCTCATACACATGCACACAGCCACACATTCATACCCTAAAACTAAAATATAAGAAGACTGGGATGTCTCCCAGCTAATTAAAGCAAAAAATTGAGAAATAAATAAAAATTAAAAAGGAAAAAATAAGATACTTAGATAATAGGAGGTTCACAAGTTCTTCAGCTCCCACCGTCAATGTTCCCATCTGGCACTGTAGTCAAGGAGCCAGACAGGAATGTTCTATTGCACAGCTTCCTTTAGGTGCAGGGACAGACTGGTCAAGGACTGGAGTTGATTGGTTGTTTCTTCTGTGACTTCCTTTTTCCAAAATGAGCAATTTGGGAGATTCTGGAAGGTCAGTCTCCTCTCAAACAGCCATGAAAGGCAAAGCTTCAGGGCTTTAAGGCAAAGGCTGAACCCTTGGTTCTTGTACTCTATAAACTTTGCTTATTCAGACTTGCAGCGTCTCCCTCCCAGGTCTTCAGACAAATCAGGTGTGAAGCCTACCTTAGATCCATGCAACTTGATCCAATCAGGTTTGAATTAGGTAATCCTTAGTGACTGTCAGTTTGGAAGAGTCCTACTAAAATCAGCAATTTTAACAAGTACATACTGCAGAGATTGTAAATCGTGACAAACTACTCCCCTCAATTATAAAAAATCCAAGAAATCACTTTTGAGGAAGCTGGCATGGTCTTATCTGGGTGAAAGGTTTTCAGATGACATCTAAAAATATAAAAAAAAATATAAAATCCTTAAAAACAGCTAATTAGAAAAACCCTAGCAACAAAACCAGCCACTCAATATTTTAACATTCATTCATCAGCAAAATTAAAATAAGATCAAACTTATTAGTTTCATCATCTCCAGTTTCTTCTTGCAAACAAGGCAACTCAGTTATCTTTAGATTTTGCAACTGATGTATAGGTAAACTTGGAAGGATTAGATGTTTTATTGGTAGATGTCAATAAATGTCAATTTCACTGTACACCCATAAACCGATGAAGAAATATTTCCATCAGTAATAATAAAAATTTACAGATAGGAAAAGTAAAAAAATATATACTGTTTGAGAACTTAGAGTTGAAGGATATTTATTTGTTATATTTTGACATGATGTTGACAATTTGTGTTTTAACCGTTATCAAGCTTTAACTTTTTGAATCTCAGTATCTACTGTCATTAAATAATTACAGTCTGACCCCACACAATTTTCCCCAGCTGTGAAAATTTAAATTGATAAAAATTGAAAACAAATGCTTAAAATTAACTGTTGTATAAAAAAGAAAACAAATTTTGCCAAGGCTAGCTATAGCTCAACAGCTTATCTTCTGAAATCTACATCTTGACAAAGAAGTTACTTTAAAGCTTATGAAGATGAAACCTATTTAATTTTTTTAAAAAAAATATATAAAATTTGTAAATCCATGTAAACTATTCTCTTCACACAGAGTAGGTCCCAATCCTACAATCACTTATGCCTGTGTTTAACTTTAACCACATGAACAGCCATATTGATTTCAAAGGGAGTATTCATGTGCTTAAAGTTAAGAAGGTGCACAAGTGTTTGGACTGGGACTAGTTTCCTAACTTGGTGCTGTCAAAATATTGCTAGAATTGTTGAAGAATCTTGTGTAAATATTAAAGATGATCAACTTCTAGATTAACAAAATCTAGTCGTAAAAGGTGGACTGTGCTAGTGAAAGAACAGGCTTTTGAAGTCCTGAATAAAAAAATAATACTCAAAATGATAATATTACGAGGTAATTTAACTGCCAAATTTCAAAAGGGTGGATTATTCTGTGATCACTATTAACACTGTAAAATAAAAAAATGATAAGCGTTATCAAATCTCATTTGTTATCAAGCAGAGTGGGAATTGATTGCTTGAAGGGATCAGGAAAACATGTATTCTCTATATAGCACTCCACAACTGGCAAGATGAATTGTGGCTTTTTTAAAGTCTCTACTGAAAAATAAGGTATTAGTGGAGGCAGCCTATAGCTCTAGATGGACCAATTATCTGATATGGAATCTAAATAATTGTCTGAGCTTTGAGGATTGAGAAAGTATTTTACTGTTGTTGGCTAAAGAAGCTATTGAGAGGTAAATTCTCAGTCTAACTAGTTGGATTAGAGCTATACATTGAAGAAGAAACAAGAATATTAGAAGAAACCTCTAGTGATATTTTAGCATTCATGATCAAAATTGTCAAACTTCCGTGTCTTTCTGTTAGGCATCTAAGGCCATATTTAGGTTTCTAAAGAAAAGTGGACTGGTTTTCAGAGGTGATGAACACCAACAATTCCCACTGAAGACAATAGGATCTACAGGGACTCAGCACCTTTGAAAGTCTTGCCATGTTTATTCAGGAATCTATGTACAGATTTAGGAGTCTAACTAGGCAGCCAAGTTAAATTTTAGACTAATTCATCCCCAGCCCCTACCTGTTTATTTCATTTACGTGTTGCAGCTTGTCATTAACCAAACTGTAAATTCTTTAAGACATAACCTGTCTCTTTAATATATGTTTGGACAATACCTAGCACAATGGAGCCCTGATCCTTGATCAAGACCTCTAGTCATCACTCTAATAGAATTAATAAATATTTGCTTTGAAATGTATTCTTGAAAGCGTCCTTTAAAACTAAAATATGTAATCCAAAATAGATTATCTGGAAGTCTTTTTTCATTTCAAATAAATCAGACCTGCAGCAATTTAGTAAGCAGGCTTTAATATATATGATAAGGTAAAGGCTGGGTCTACTCCCAGTTTTTGTACTGATCTAACTATTCTGGGGTTCAATTTTCTGCCATAATACTTAAATTGATACTACTCCTAATGTAGATGCAGTTAAATCTGTATAAATGTGCCTTACCCTAATATAGCTTATTCCTCTTCCCTTTTGGGAATAATTTATATGGATATAGGCACCTTTTTATAACTATATCCACATTAGGGTGGCTGTACTGCTTTAACTATATCAGTTTATTAAAGCAGTGCAATTTTTGTATGTAGACAAGTCCTAATACTACAACATCCTAGGATCATATCTTAGAAATCGAAAACAACCATCAGAGATAAGGAAATAATTTTAAAAAACATGTTAGGTTCTCACAAGAACAGATTTATTGTTGGCTTAAGAGGCGGCTGCGTAGCATAACTGTAGATTTGCAAACATTCTGGTATGTGTGGATTGCTCACAGATCTACAAGGTCCTTCATGAATATCTCTTTGTTGATGTAAAAGGTCAGTAGAGCTATCACATCATCAGACAATGCCCTTTCAAATATATGATTTGAGCATCTTGTGATGCAGTCTACCATTTGCTTCTACTGTGGGTTTTCACTCTTGCTTAGAAGATGAATGTCATGTTTGGCCATTTGCAACAATAATGGAGAAATCAACCTTACAACAAAAAGCTACACTCGTGCATGCACACATACATTTATTAAGGGCCTGAATCTTTTCCTATCAAAGTCAATGTGAGCTTTGCCATTGACTTAAGTAAATGCACAATCAGATCATTGTAATTATTACAGGGATCTTGATTAGGTTGGAGTGTTGCTGTTTTCCAGATGGAGGGATTCAACCTACACAACTCTTGAAAGTTCTACTGAGGGAAGGATCTTGACCAAAAAAAACAAACAAACCCCACCAGTGCAACAACCAGATTAACTGCTTGCTATTGCAGTGATAAGTCCCAGAAAAGAGAATAAGGGCTTGTCTGCAAAGGGAAACTGACCAAAATAACTACTATGGAATAAAGTATTCTGCAACAGCTGTAGCTCCCATGTGGATATTCTATTTCAAAATAAAAGTTATTTTATTCCAGAATAAGTGACTTTTATTCCAGAACAGAGTGTCCAAGTGGTCTGTTGTGGTATATCTTCCCATATAGACAAGTCCTTAACAGAAATGCTGTAAGTGGAATGCAACATAGTTCTATATTAAATTGCTTTGAAAAATTTGTAATCTATTTCTTTTTAAGGAACCAACATCTTCTCTTAATTTTAATTTTAAAAATTAACAGTTTTTGTAATTTTAATAAGAATAAAATCTATTTTGTAGTAGCATTCCATTGTGATTACTGCCAGGTGCATTCGTGAGAATTCCCTCTTTAACACTGAACGACTTTGCCAGTTGCAACAGTCAGAAATAACTGGCTGTAGAGTCTCTCATTTTAAACTTTGGTACCACTGATTCAGAATGGTTTTCAAGGCTTCATTAATTACCATTTCAAAGACTAAAACTAGATACGGATCTAGAGCACTACCACTGACTGAAGGAGTAACTGAATGTGCAGTCAGGCAATGGCCTAAGTGTCAAAGTGGCCTACAAGACCAAAGCTGACAGGCTGCAACCAGATCATGGTTCATAATTTGAGTACCACTAATCTCTATTACAGAGTCAACAGATAAACTGCATTTTAAAAAGCTTTTTCTATAACTGGTGGGAAGATTAGGCCTTTCACTTATTCTGGAGCCGTAAATGTAGTTGTTGCTATGGTAACTGTATATCTGTTGAACAGTAAATAATTGTGCTAAATGGATAAATAGTGCATTAGTTTTATAGCAACACTGGTGCTGAGAAATGTACAAATGCTGAATTTTTAATTATATTTTTCATGATTCCACATATAGTATGTTCTGTTGGGAGACTCAAAATCTCCTTTCAGTTGGATATCTGTTTTAAGGGTTACACAACCTTGTATTTTATAAATCATGAAAAGAAGTTTTTTGAATCTCAAACTGCTTGTGATTGTAATATGGACACCTACTATATATTCTGCAGTCTTTCCATGTAGTTATTTGGGAAACCTATGAAAACACGCCTAATGAATTAGGCTCTTAGGTATAAAAATTAAGACAACTAAATATTGACTGCTGGTGATTTGAACAATCTCAAAGCTGTGTATAAAATCCATTGACTTTATTTTCAATGAACATTTTCATTAGAAAGATCTGTTGCTATAGGCAATCCATACTAACCAATTTACATTCTATATTTCCATAGAAGTTTTGGAAAAAATGCCTTTAGCTTAATCAAATATAAACCCCAACATTTATTGCAGATAAATGGATAATTTGGTGTTATAAAACCTGACAAAACAAAAAGGCATAATTTGCTGAATAGATTTATAGTACTGTCTTTTACAAAGGTGAATATGGAAGAGGGAATTCTTTAAGCTTCCTAGAAATAGTTGTATGCTAGCTCTTTTAAATAAAGAAAAAACAAACAAAGCAACATTGGGGCATATCACTGGAGGAAAAAAACCACAACAATAGTCATATTACTAGCCAATCAACCCCATGATGATATAGAGCCTGCAATCTACTGGTACTGCAAAACAATGGAGTGTAGCCTTTTCTACAATAATGAAAAAAATGACCAATTACAAATTTTTGCCATAATTTTGAAAAAAGAACATGGAGAATGTGCTTTTATTATTCACAGAAATTATACTTAGGCTTACTCAAGCTATATTAAACATTCAGTATCAGATGAAATAGTGGATATTTTAGGCACATTGTGGAAAGATTTTAAATCTACTTAAAATGCAGTTTTAACAACTGGTTATTCAGAACCTTATTAAAATCTTAACTATTGTAAAACATACTACAATAAAGAAAAAGTAAAGATAAAAATACCATATTATGGACATCTATAAAGAATTCTTATGTACTTTAAAAACAATGTTTCAATGCCTTATCGGTACAGAAGAGCAATTCCTCAAAGACGAACATATATTTGGGTGCCATTTATTTGGGTATATGTCTCCAATATTGTATCTTTATCCTTTAAATGTGCTGCAACATTTGAATTACCATATACTAAGGTTAAAAACAAATCTGAGGATCAGGTGAACCAGTCTCACAGCTAGTGGGTGGCTAACTAGTCAACATCTATTGGCACCGATTTTTCAAAGTGTAATAATATAGCTGACACAAAACCACAAAAGAAAGGTAATGAAAAGTGAAGTCACCTAGTAATAAATACTTTTTCTTCCCATTCACAAGCACACACTTTCCTGCTAACACATCTACCATAGTCCACACTGCATACAAAACTTTCATTCTACCTTCACCTGGAGGGACAGCCTTCCAGTACCCAATGTATCTATCTACTCCAAAACAATATTAGTTATGGAATGTTGGTGTTTTATTTCATGAGGTGGGATAGGGAGAATTTGGCAAAAGGGGATGCTGGATGGCTGACAGCCCCATAGCCGTGGATGTGGTGTGTAGCTTACAGTAGTTGTGCTAATTATGGAAGATACTTCTTGATTTGATTGTCCCCTTTACATTCTAGAGATGAAGTAGTTATACTGACTCTCCCATTAGATTCTTACTTCTGATACACTAAAATAACTTATCTTTACTAAATACCTTTGCCTTTTTGTTTTACAGATTTCCTTAGACTAGTGTTTGTTCCATTCTATTAGCATCACTCAAAATAGGCTACATTTCCTTTAAGAGATACCATTTTTTTACTTTAAAAAAAGTCTACACTTTGTCAATGAAGTTTCTACTTCTCTTTTTAATGTGTTCATTAAGGGTTTATTCTAATTCCCATTCATTAGAAGCTGGATCAGGCCCTAAATCAGACATGTATTTTCTATTCTTGAAAAGACACAGGTAAATTTTCAGACCGCTGTGCCAGGATTTAGTCACACAACTTCTATTACTGCCAATGTGATTCATACAGGTAAATCCTGCTACACAACTGAAAAAATACACTTGAAAATTATATTCAGGATGTGCAGTGTGTGCGCTAGTAAATAGGAAAAAGTATTAATTGTATTTTGGGATGAAAGACACTATATAACTGCAAAGTATTTTTATTTTCATTTTTCTTCCAGTTAAATTTAGTCTGGCAACCTACTGGTAAAATGAGTTTCTTGTACCTGCTGGAAAGCCTGTCCCAACATGCAGTCCCTTCCTACATCAAAATGAGTTCCTAATCAAACCCCAAATAGTTTTAAATATGATATAGGAAAAGTCAGGCTTTTTTCCTTAAAGAGACCATCTTGTAACTGAGTTAAAAGTGTGACCATCTTCTTTAGAGTTGACTGATAGTAAATATTTTGATAATTTTGTAAATTACTCAAAATTCAAGTAATAAAATATGCAATTTTTGAAGAATATTTATATTAAATATTTACTTACATAAATTTAAATATCTGTTTAATACAATATATCACCACATGGCACAGTTGAGATGAACATAGCTTAAAAATTGTACAAAAACTTGTAAAAAAGGTAGTTTTAAAAGTGATAGCAGATTGGTTTAAAACATACAGCAGTATATTTTGTAAATGCTTCTGTAATCAGTAATGACTGCAGAAAGCTTTCCAGAAGACTAAATTTATGGTGCAATAAAGTAGACAGAAAAATTGAATAATCTGGTGAAAAATTACAAATAATAGCCATTAATAGTATTTAAAACTGAGTGTGGGTAGATCACATTTCAAAAAGACAAGCCTTCTTTCATTTTCTGGCAGAAGCTGGCATCTGTTGTCAGATGTAACATTCTCTAAATAACTTAAGAGCCTTTCAGAGGAAACACTGCTGGGCAGAGCTCTGAGAAAAGACAAAGCCAGGTTTACAAGATGTGGAAGTCTGATAGCATTATACATCTACCACTCAGCTGGGTCCAGACCATAATTGGCTCTGTAAGGTGTAGTGCAAGTTTAGTCTAGGCAGCACTTTTTAGTTATCAGGGTCTGAGAAATGATCATGATCTTTTCTTAGAAGCTGCACACATTTAAAGTTTCAAAGCAGGCTTTATTTATCAGGTTGCAGGATGACGACAGTCTCTTTCTTTTCTTTGTTGCATTTTTTCCTAGTGTTTGATTGGTTGTTCTTTTCTACTTTTCTTCAGCCAGTCTTAAGTGCAGAAGCCCTGGCATTACTGTGGTGAGTTTCAGAAGTTGAATTCAAGAGTGAGCATGTAAGCGACCATATTTTTTCCCTACTTCTCATATCGGTAAACTGCTCAGAAGCAGAATATAAAGTTGTCTTTTTCATGGCCTTAGCTCAACTGTCCCATATTGATGGGCAAACTCTTCCAAGGGCTTAAATATGTAGATGGCAGTCTCTAATAGAAACCAGTGTGCCTTAGTCAGTGCACTGATTTTCACTTTTAGTGTATGCAAAACAATGCATTCATTCTCTCGCAGTTATTGCCGCATGTAATATGTGGATTTCCACATTGTTCTCTATCCTAGAAAGATAGTTCACAGAAACAGCCAGTTCACCAGGTAACCTGTGGGTCTGGAAACAATGATGAAAGAAATTTTTTAAACAGCCAAGCAATTTCCAAATGACCAAAAGCATGTATCTCCCAAAGTCTTGCTTAAATGAGATGTTATCAATACAAAGTTACAAGGTAACCTCAGTAATCCACTTTTCAGTCAATAAAACCATCACCATGTTCACAGTGCTTTCTCAGAGAACCATGTAGACATGAATGCTAGCAATCTGCCATTTATTGAGCACATCTAGAAAAGTACTTTATATGGTAGTTTTCCCTCTGCTGGCCTGTTGCAATAAATAAAAAAGGTTAATTGATATGGTAACTGTGGTTATTTGAGTTTTGCCACTGTGCTGTGGGAACCTTCTGGGAAGTATGCCCTATGGGCCACACAAGTACCCTCTCACACACCAAACATTCATGCTGTTCATTTTTAACCTGTTCATGCTATTAATTTATAATCTTTTCTTGGATGCACATTCATCCATTGCTCTCTATATCACTCTCTTTCAGTCTGGCTAGATTGAATGGAAAATTTCTTATCAAATATTTTTCTTTCTGCTAGCAGGGCCTCCCAGAATTCCCTTACATCTGGGCTGCTCCAGCTCCACTCTTCAGTTTCCAGAGGCAGTTCAAAGCTGCAGTACAGCATGTACTGGCCATGCCTCCTTCTTTTGCTTGTTGCCAAAGGAGTTATTCCAAAACCATGTAGAACTTGTAGAAGGATATGAACAAAATCAAATGCTAACTCATTACATATGTACAGCAGGCAACTGTATGCGGTAACTTTCAGAATAAAAGCTGATCCCATGGCTAATAAGCCAGGATTGGTAGAATTGAGGAGATGCATTCTGGAATAGGGTTGCCTGATGCTTTATAGGCCTACACAATGCAGCGGAAAGCCTGGAAGTTCTGAGTGCTTGACAATTTGGGTGGAAGGAAACAATGTGTCTAATTTCATGAATTCTGTACACTAAGTATAAATTGTTAGTGCTCTTCTGATTTCTAAGGTTGCCACAGCTTCTTGGTCAGATGACTTGAACAGAATGAAGGAAGGATAATCTCCTCAGGAGCATGGATAGAATAGTTCACTTTGGGGAGACATGAATGCAGAGTTCTTAGCACCACCTTGTCATCATGGAGCATGCAGTAAAGCTCCATAGATAAAGCTGCCAGCTCTGACACTGGTGTAGCAGACATAAGTGTAACCAGACAACAGGTTTGGATGGAGAGATTCAATGCTGAAATTGAAGTCAGACATTGGAAATTGGTCTGACAGCCAGTCTGGCCAAGTTGACTTCTTTGAGGAGCCTGGTACTTGGGTGTTCTCTACCAAAGAGCCCGAAGATCCTGCAACTAGAAAACTACTAATGTCAAAGAAATGTCTACAAAGCTATTTTTAGCATGCTAGTGCAAGTCTGTCAACCTGTGCTGGGACACTCACTCCCAGTTGGAGTGTAGACATACCCTAGGAGGCCCAGTAAATATCTGAAGTTGCTGAACTATGGTTGGTTTCATGCACTGTTGCAATATGGAGGTGAGATCATGGATCTTCTGGAATCTTTTGAGTGATGGATAGAATTTCTCCACTGAGGTGTCCAAGATGTCCACTCCCAGGTGTCCACTCCCAGGTGCCTTGTTGAGGGAATCAAGGAACTCTTCATGATGTTTATTATGAAGTCATGCATCTGAAGGAGATGCAGTGTCTGAATCATGGTGTGTGCAGACCCATAGTCTGGGTTGGAGCTCTAATCAGAATGCCCTGGTAAAGATGAGTACTCTGCAATCTAAATCTGACTCTGATCACCACCAGCATTTTTCTAAAGACCCTGAAGGCTTATGAGAGGTCAAATGGGAGCATTCAGTACTGGTAATGGTCTGTGCTGTAAACAAATCCCAGAATATTGTGATGGCATGAATGGAATATGAAGATGTATGTACCAGATCCATTGAGATCCTCTTGCAATAGGGATGACACTGTGGAAGCTACGGTCTCCATCTGGAACTTTTTCTTCTTCATCTACTTGTTCAGCCTCTTGTTGCAGTCAGGGACTCCACCAGTGCACTTCTGAGTAATAAAGAAGATGGAGTAGAACCCTGATCATCTTTCTTCTAAGGAGCAATAGAAGGAACTCCTTAAGTCCAGGAGATGGCAGATCTCATTCTGGATCAGCTTACACTTGGCAGAGTTGCCAAGTTGGAGAATGGATGAAGAAGGGACGGGATGCAGTTCATACCTTGAGGGAGTATCCCTGATTCACCCTCTCTCTTACTCACTTGTCTGTAGTCAGTGCAGACCATTTATCTAAAAAGTGGGAAATTCTCCCTCCTAGAGTCAACTCTGAGCAGAGGCACATTCACACATTGTCATGCTGGGCTCTTGGAGGATGCAAGGCCACCTCTGGGCTTTCTGCTCAAGCCTCGGTTCCAAGACTTGATCTTGATGTATCAGCTATTGTTCTTCTGATTCTTCTGTGAGGAGGATGGGCTAAAAGAACATCTCCATCTGAAAGTGGGTTTGTACTCCCTTCTTAGAGCACTTAGCACAGAAGGGAGGGCCTGCTTTAATTTTTCAGCATTTTCTGTCACTATTTTTTCTAGCTTTTCTCCAAAGAGAAGAGATTCTGTGAACTTAAGGCAGCACATAACTTGTTTGGAGTGAGCATCTATCTTCCATGGGTGGAGCCATATATACCTCCTGGCTGCTGAGATGGATGTCCTAGACCTTGGCAGAGAATCTCATTGCGTCTATTGAAGTGTCAGCCATGAATGCCGTTGCCAGGGGAATTTTCTTAAGTATGGAGCTGGCATCTGGGTGGACTCTGTCCTTCATGGCCCTAGAGTCCTCCAGCCATGAGAATAAAGCTCTTGCAATGTACATGCTTGTGAGGGGCACTCTGAGGAAGATTTGAAATCCCTTCTGAGGGTGGCTTCCACTTCCATGTCCTCAACCAGGAATGCTTGCTGCTGCATCAACTTTTGGGACTTCGTAATGGCATTCTTTGGTTCTTGCAGTTTGTAGAACCTAAGGTTGTGCTTGTTGATATATTTACCTGTATCAGGTTTTTCCCTGATCATTTCCTCAGAGGAGGAGTTCAGGGGAATTGCTGTCTCGTGGGATGATTTTGAGGGAAAGTATTCACTTTAAGGCTTGTCCTCAGGACTCTGCTCAGGTTAGATTTGTTTGTGGCCACAACCTTTTTTTCATGTGGGCTCAAAATTCTCAGGGGGAAAATTTTGTAGCATTTTTTTCCAAGTCCTCAAAAGTGCTTTCCTCAGTAGAGGAGGAAAAGTCTGAGTCAGAGGACAAGTGCTTCCTGTATTTATTGTACTATTTATACTATTGTACTTCCCCCTTTATACTTTTTGGGCTTTTTTGAAATTTTGGAGCACTTTGTGGGTGTTATTGCCCTGTTGTGGTCAAGAGTGCAGTGTTTTGCAGCTTGGCTTGTACAGAGCCTAGAGCCCTCTAGAAACATCTTCCTCTGAGTCCTCCCCTTCAGGGTCCCACTCCACCTGAGTGGGGGAGGAAAGGGTCTCATTATCAAAGTTCCCTGACTCAAATTAGGAGGGAAGTGGGGCAGGCGATGAACTCTGATTTTCCTCCCAAGGCACTCAAGACTGATTTCAAGACTTGGGAAGGAGGGACTGGTAGCCCCACAGGGGTCTGCAGCCCCATGTAACCCCAGGACTTAACTCGTGGGTCATCTGGATGAAGTCCTCCTAAGAGCCTCTCCCTGTTCTGCTCTGTGTATCCTGGTCATGTTTTTCTGTGGAAGAGTCATGCCTGTCTGCCTCAAAACTCTGTGCCCTAGCTGAGGTCAGCTGGCTGGGAGCAAGCTGGGCAGAATTTGTCCTCTGCTGAGCCTGGGAAAGTTCCCTCAAATATAAAGCAACTTTTGGACTTTGCCCGGTGCTTGCACAACTGTTCTGCCAAAGAGGACAGCAAAGATTAGCAGTAAGGTGCTTTAGTGAAGGTCTAGGTGGCCATGACACAGCACGAACCCTGAACCAGGAAGCAAGGAGGAGGCTTGGAACAAAGAAAAAAACTCACTGCTGCACCAAAATGGCTAAAGGATAATAAAAGCAAAAGAAAAGGAAGCAAATGCATCACCACTTGACTAATGCCAGAGAGGCAGGAGAAGATATGGTGGCAAACAGGAGGAGGAGACGGCATGGTCAGCATACACAGTGCCATAGCTTTGAACAACGTCTGAAAACTGTAGAGTGGTGTGAGCAGCTCAGACATAACAGAAATGTGGGGGATGCTGGGATGCAGAAATTCTAAATTCTTAGTGTTTTCTAGTCATCATTGCTCTGGTGTTTTTATTAGTAGGCAGATCCCAGTCTGCTTGGAATTTATAAATTAAAAAAAAAAACCTTAAAACTCCACCCAGAAACTATACAAATGGTGTTATATTGTCACAGGATAATGCACTTAAAAAGGCAGTCATGTCCTGCACTACCTTAAGTTTCCAAATGAGTTTATGATATTGGTGAATACATACCGAGGTGATAGCTAAATAGTTTGTAGTCTAATCTCAGGTTGACCAAAGTATGGGCAATGAGAGTGAGATCCATATAAGAAATCATTGCAGTCATTTAACCAAGCACAAATGGGGGGGGGAATTAGTCCTGTTCAGACTAACAGACCTTCAGATAGCATGAAGACCTAACAGAACCCCTGTAACTGAAGGCAGGTGCATACCCATAATCAAGAAATTGATGTCTTCTGGTGCTTCTTCCAGACTTCTAGCATTACTTCAACTTCACCTGAACTGACCCTCAACTACCTAGTTTCCCGTCACATGCCAGTGTCAAACAGAAATCCTTGAAGATGCCTTACTGCATTATCTGGGTTAGCAACAGACCCAGTACTTCCTCTCAGGTCTTCAGAAGCCAAAAAAAAATATATGGAACCAAACCCTAGGTTGTGAAATTAATTTCTCACAGCACTTTCAGAATTTCAGTGAACACCACATCCAAAAAGAAAGGTAATCAAGATTAGAGAAGTTTGTGAGGAAATGTAGGAGGACCTAACAGATTTAAGTATTTGGGCAAATACACATGGCAAATGCAATTCTACATAATCAAGAGCAAAGTAAATCACATTAGAGGGAACCAGTTAAATTACTCATACACACAGGTGGGTTCTGAATTAGTTAAAACTTTTCAAAAACAGAACAAGGTGTCAGTGAATAACTCAGTCAAAGAACTGAAGCAGTCAAGAACTAATCAAATATTAGACTGTATTGAGAAGGGAACAAAACAATGGCACTGTATGTCCTCATCTTAAATACTGCAACAATTTGTATCTCCTCATCTTTAAAAGAGACAGAAAAATACAAAAAGCCACACAGAAGGGCCACACATAGAATTATAGAATCATAGAATATCAAGGTTGGAAGGGACCTCAGGAGGTCATCTAGTCCACCCCCCTGCTCAAAGCAGGACCAATCCCCAACTAAATCATCCCAGCTCAGGTTTTGTCAAGCCTGACCTTAAAAACTTCCAAGGAGATTCCACCACCTCCCTACGTAATGCATTCCAGGGCTTCACCACCCTCCTAGTGAAAAAGTTTTTCCTAATATCCAACCTAAACCACCCCCACTGCAGCTTGAGATCATTACTCCTCATTCTGTCATCTGCTACCACTGAGAACAGTTTAGATCCATCCTCTTTGGAACCCCCTTTCAGGTAGTTTGAAAGCAGCTATCAAATCCGCCCTCATTCTTCTCTTCCTCAGACTAAACAATCCCAGATCTCTCAGCCTCTCCACATAAGTCATGTGCTCCAGTCCCCTAATTATTTTTGTTGCTCTCCACTGGACTCTTTCCAATTTTTACATATCCTTCTTGTAGTGTGGGGTCCAAAACTGGACACAGTATTCCAGATGAGGCCTCACCAATGTTGAATAGAGGGGAACAATCACGTCCCTCGATCTGCTGGCAGTGCCCCTACTTATACAGCTCAAAATGCTGTTAGCCTTCTTGGCAACAAGGGCACACTGTTGACTCATATCCAGCTTCTCATCCACTGTAACCCCCAGGTCCTTTTCTGCGGAACTGCTGCCTAGCCATTCAGTCCCTAGTCTGTAGCAGTGCATGGGATTCTTCCGTCCGAAGTGCAGGACTCTGCACTTGTCCTTGTTGGACTTCATCAGATTTCTTTTGGCCCAAACCTCTAATTTGTCTAGGTCCCTCTGTATCCTATCCCTCTCCTCCAGCATATCTACCTCTCCTTCCAGTTTAGTGTCATCTGCAAACTTGCTGGGGTGCAATCAATGCCATCCTCCAGATTATTAATGAAGATATTGAACAAAACCAGCCCCAGGACCGACTCTTGGGGCACTCCACTTGATACCGGCTGCCAGCTAGACATGGAGCCATTGATCACTATCCGTTAAGCCCAACGATCTACCCAGCTTTCTATCCACCTTATAGTCCATTCATCCAACCCAGACTTCTTTAACTTGCTGGCAAGAATACTGTGGGAGACCATGTCAAAAGCTTTGCTAAAGTCAAGGAATAACACGTCCGCTGCTTTGCCCTCATCCACGGAGCCAGTTATCTCATCATAGGAGGCAATTAGATTAGTGAGGCATGACTTGCCCTTGGTGAATCCATGCTGACTGTTCCTGATCAGTTTCCTCTCCTCTAAGTGCTTCAGAATTGATTCCTTGAGGATCCGCTCCATGATTTTTCCAGGGACTGAGGTGAGGCTGACTGGCCTGTAGTTCCCCAGATCCTCCTTCTTCCCTTTTTTAAAGATGGGCACTACATTAGCCTTTTTCCAGTCATCCGGGACCAACCCCAATCACCATGAGTTTTCAAAGATAATGGCCAATGGCTCTGCAATCACATCCGCCAATTCCTTTAGCACTCTTGGATGCAGCGCATCTGGCCCCATGGACTTGTGCTTGTCCAGCTTTTCCTCATCCCCCTGGTCCTGTGGTCTAGAGTAGACTCGCACCACAATGTCACTCTTATTGCTCACACTTCTAAACTTAATCCAGAGACTCTCAGGTTTTTCTCCAGTTTCATACTGGAGCTCTGAGCAGTCATACTACTCTCTTACATACAATGCAACTCCCCCACCTTTTCTGCCCTGCCTGTCCTTCTTGAACAGTTTATATCCATCCATGACAGTACTCCATATGATTAGAGTTCTGAAGTTCTTTAAACTGGCTTCATTATCAATAATTAAGGCACTAACTGATATTTTTAAATTATTGCTCCCATTTTCAAGCAAGATCTTTCATCTGTTTGGAAGAGGGCCATAACAGTTCCTGATCTAAAGGAAAAAGTGAAAAAACAAAAACAAACAGTATTGATAGACACACATTCTGGTTTGACAAAAAATACTTGAAAAAGATCATGTTCACAGATCTCAAACACCTGCAGTTGTAGACTCTTCTGATTACAACATAGTCAAACTTCAGAGCTTCTCATTTTACCGATACAGCTCTCGACTTAACATCACCAATGACATCTCTAATTCAATAGATGAGGAACATAGTTGCAGGAGCAATTTTTATCAACCATAAATACGCCAATACTCAGAGACTGTAGGCTCATAGGAGACTCCATGAAGAGGTTTGCAGATTACTTGAGGAATTGTACACAACCACTCTGATATAGGAGCTTTTCAAATGGAGGAGCCTCAGGGATCTATTCTTAGGCCTCTATTTTCATTTTTTCTTTAATATTTTATTACATTATTTTAAAATAATGTAACGCAAAGAGAAAGTCATCAGAAGTACCAAGAAATATATAATTATGAGATCAATAAACAATTCAGCAGTTCTTTGAAGACATTTAAATGACTTTCCAAATAAAAAGACAACAATGTATATGAAGTATAAACCTTTAAAAGACAGTTAATATCATAAGCAAAATTCAACCACATTGGTAATATTGATTTAGCATTCTTAATTTTTTTAATTACCTCCACAGATCACAGAGTAAAAGAATAGTAAACAGAACAAAAAGATATATTAAATAAAACAAAAACAGGAAGAATGAACAGATGAGTGAATAAGTAAATAGAATGGTACTACTCCATCAAACCCCCACTAAGCGAGCACTAACACTGCAAATTGATATGTTGCAGGGCCAGAAGCATAGATTGGTGGGATCACATCATCACACCGACCTGAGATGACCAGCAGTGCAACCAGAATGTTCACAGGAAGAAAGTTACATTTCTGGTGCTTTCTGCGCAGCTTGCCCCAACCCTCCAGCATAATGACACATGCATGAGGATACCCTTGCCAGTCCAGAAGTGGGCTGCTATAGCTGTCTGGAAGCTGGCTACCCTTGACTTCTATGGGTCTGTTGCTAATCAGTTTGGGGTTGAGAAGTTGCCTCTGGGTAAAGTGGTACTGGAAGTTTCTGAGGCAATCAGGGGTGCAGTTTACCCTAAGGTGGCAGGCATAAAGGATATTCCTGAAGTAACTGCTAGCTTTGTGAGAATAGGGTTTCCAGACTGTGCTGGGGCCCTTGGTGGGACTCATGTGCCTATAGTTCCCCCTCTTCAAGGAACACATGGTACATAAACTGCAAAAGGTACTACTCCATTCTTATACAGGTCCCCATAAACCACAGAGATCCATTTATATATATATAAACATGGACTGCACTGGGAAAGTTCATTATGCCAGGGTTTTTTGCTGAGCAGATGTCTACATTCATGGACAGGCTGGAAGACTAATCTGATCAAATTAAATTGTTATAAATGGAGTTACTGTCCCCAGCAGTAACTGGGGGATCCCATGTACTTCCTTTTGCGTGGGCTTGTGAAACCTAATTTCAGAGGCCCTGGCAAAAGACAGTTTAATTATGCTCTCAGCAGGTGTAGACCGGTTGTTGAATGTGCTTTTGGCAGACTGAAATCTCATTTGAGATATTTATGGACATGTTTGGATGCCAGTGTCATCACTGCTGTCTGAATTACTGCAGCTTGCTGTACTCTTCACAATCTTTATGAAGCCAGAGGTGAGCCATTTCCCCCTGAATGCACCTATGACAGTGAGGGGTCACTGAATTGATACACTCAGTTAGAAAGTGCATCTACCATAGCTGGAGCTGGATGCACCAGGGCCACAGAAGTCAGAGATGCTTTGTGCCCCCACATTATGGACTTGCATGGCCCAATGAAAGAGGGGGTGAATATCTTTAATAACATACCTGTGGGAGCTGGGTCTGGGGATCATTAATTTGGGAAGCAGGTTCAGTTCATTGGGGAGGGGGCTTTATTGCCATGCAATATACTTATGAATGATATGGCCATTTATGAAATATGTGGTGGTGGTGGGGATTTACAGTATGGATTCATATAAAGAAGTGATTGGTGTGTGGACTGAGGTATCTAACTGTATAGAGGAATAGGGTTTGCATACTAATTTCTAATTGTTCCAGATCATTTGTTTACTTTTATTATTTTAAATACACTTATGATATAGGAAGTGATAGCAATACATAAAAAGCTTTACTTATAAATAAGTATTAGAAAAAGTACAACATTCAACCATGGCTAGGCAGGCCATCTGTGATTATCACACTAAAACACCAGTAACAACACAACCTAACAGAAAAAACAAAACAAACAAAAAGTGCCTGAACAAGTGTAAACAGCGAAACCAAGTACAAGATGGAAACCCCCTACCATTGCACATTCCTTGCCTCCCTTCCCCATTCTCCTTTCCCTTCTTTCTCCATTTGCTGTGCACTTGACATGATGGGAGAGGGTAGAAGCATCCACAGAGTAGGAGGCAAATATGGAGGACAGCATGGGGCAAAGTTGCCCTGCCCAGCCAGTCATGGAGTCCGATTGAATGGGCTACCCAGCCATGAAGTTTTCCAAGCTGTTTCTGGACTGAATCCCAAAATACCAGGCAGGCTATGTTGTGGGTGATGCAGCAGAAGCAGGTAATCTTGCAGACATAATTGATATCAGCCACTCAAACAGTTCTTTCTGCTGAGCTCTGTCTTCCTTTCTTAGCCACCTTTCCTGTTCTAGGAACTGTGGAGCAAGTGCCTGCTCCCACACTGAACCCTGTCCTCAAGCTGTGCAACCAGTCTCAGCCTTGTCTCTTGCCATGCCTTTGCTCTAGCCATCGGTCCTTCTGTTTTTGATACTGGACTACTTGGTGGCCCTGTCCAGAACTTCAACCATAAGTTCATCATGCAAATGCTTCATATTGGAATGGTCCATGAAGGTATGTTGGACTAGGTTTGCATTGCAGTGTTCTGTGAAGGCACTGCAATCAATAGAGGCTGAGGGATCTAAAATAGAAAAAGACACAGAGGGTTATTGTCTCAAATAGCTCAGGGCAGGAGCACAGAAACAATCCTTGTGGAATTTCTAAGACATAAAATGTTACTTTTCCAAGCTGAACTTCAGTATATTGTGAGAGAGATGCTTCAAATCACAGAAGCTACCTGGACATAGCCTGGTGAATCGCAGTGAAAGAAGTGCAGAGACAAAGCTAAGCTAAAAATTCAAAGCTGTTTTTTGTTTTCTAACACTTCCCTCGTGGGAGGCTGTCAGTGGCCTTGCTACAAAAGCTTTTTCTATCATTTCAGGCCTTACACCTTTTGAAGGACATAACAGTTCTTGTGGTGCCTGACTGGGAAAGGGAGATGTCATTCCAAGCCTATGGTGGGAATCCTGCAGAGTATACATCCAAAGTACTTAAACGTACAGTGACTGAACAGCTCATCTATGCATGGAGTGGCCTGGTGCCCAGGTGGCCCTGGAAAATACACCCTTCCCCAAAATGCAACTACCTATCTGGAGTTCCTGCTTCAGGAAAAGTTTGCATCTTTTGTCGTCCAGGATTGGGTCAGAATTCATGAGGGAATCAGCAGGATGCTGTGCTAGGTTCCACATAGCTTAGCTGGTTATGATTGTATGCAAACACACAGAACTCCACAGCCATTCCCTTACGCCTCCTCCCCTTCCACCTGGCACATTTTCAAACACCAGTCGAATTTGGGACAAATTATTTTGTCACCTATGGACTGCATGGATAACTTTTCCCTGAAATGGACTAGCTTTGTGAATGGAACCCATTTCCACACCCTTCCTCCCCCCCACCCCCAACAAAGTTCACTGTTCCAGGCAACTCATTACACCACTGAATCGTTACAGAGTGACATGCTTACAAGTATGGCAGCGTAAGGTTATTATTTTTAAGAAACAAGAATGCCCTAGCAAAAATCTGTGCCTTTACACACACACAAATCACTTTCAAGGCATTTTTACTATTTGCATTTCCTGGTCATCATTTTGAATGCCGCATGGTAGATTCCTGCTACAAGGATACAATCTGCTAGCCAGAGCTTCTAACAAGTTTTGCATTGGTTCATAGAATGGAAATCTCTCCCATTCCTATATTAGTCACATTAGTATTGACTCAGGCTTGGCCCCTCCATACCTGCTGGATCCTAGGACGCCAAGTCTAAGCCCAAGTTTGAGAAATTTGTGTGTAGATGGAAGGGAGGGGATTGGGTTCAAGCTTGAATCTGAGCCCAGCTTACATTGCAGTGAAGATGTACCCTAAATGAACTCTGCAATACCTGCAATTTACAAAAACAAATTCTGTAGATCTGTACTTTAAAAACATATTGGAACCATCTTTCTTACATCCACAATCAATTAATTAATGAAGTTGGTAATATTAATTATATAAATATGCTGATACCAAGTTATGTTCATGTTTATAAAAACAAACTGAGGTCACGCCCCCTCATTTCATCTAGTCTATTGCTTTCAGATTCCTGAATCTGAAACTGATGCATGTTTTTGGGTTTCTATCCCAAACAGTTTGAAAAAAACAACATTCCCTTAAAGCAGGCACCAACATTGTTTCTTAGAAAATGTATCTATTATCTTAAAAAGCTTTATCAATGTATTAATAAAACCTGACTTGTTACTGTTCAGTGTTATTCTAATGTATTGTCTTGCATGTGTGCCAGTATGCTGCAAAAATATATCATTATAAGATTACATAACTGCTGACCTGTGCTTTCTTGGAGCCATACTTCTGCTTGTGTCTACCCGTTGGGGAGAGCTTTGTGGGAAAGATAAGATGCATGATATTTTCAAGGGAACTACTGCAGGGTTGGAGTGGGGAAGCGGGGAAAGAATATCCCTTCCATATTCTCTACATCAGTGGTTCTCAAACTGTCGGTCAGGACCCCAAAGTGGGTCACAATCCCACTTCATTGGGGTTGCCAGGGCCAGGATTAGATTCACTGAGGCCTGGGGTTGAAGCCGAAGCCTTCACTCTGCCACCCTGGCCTGAAGCTGAAGCCTGAGGGTTTTAACCCTGGGGCGGCAGGGCTCAGGATCTGGCCCCTCCTACCTTTCCAGGGCAGCGGGACTCTGGCTTCATTCCCCTCCCCCTGTAGAACTGATCAATTAAAATGTTTTTAATTGTTCATTTTATTAATATAACATTATAAGCAAAGTTTTATGACTGAAACAACATTCATTCTAAAACCAAAAAGAAAAGGAGTACTTGTGGCACCTTAGAGACTAACAAATTTATTAGAGCATAAGCTTTCGTGAGCTACAGCTCACTTCATCCGATGAAGTGAGCTGTAGCTCACGAAAGCTTATGCTCTAATAAATTTGTTAGTCTCTAAGGTGCCACAAGTACTCCTTTTCTTTTTGCGAATACAGACTAACACGGCTGCTACTCTGAAACCTGTGATTCTAAAACCAGTTACCCCAATAACCATGGTATTTCTCCCTCCCACCCCACCCCCACTGTTCCTCTGATATTCTTGTTAACTGCTGGAATTAGCCTACCTTGCTTGTCACCATGAAAGGTTTTCCTCCTTTCCTCCCCCTGCGGCTGGTGATGGCTTATCTTAAGTGATCACTCTCCTTACAGTGTGTATGATAAACCCATTGTTTCATGTTCTCTGTGTGTGTGTATATAAATCTCTCCTCTGTTTTTTCCACCAAATGCATCCGATGAAGTGAGCTGTAGCTCACGAAAGCTTATGCTCTAATAAATTTGTTAGTCTCTAAGGTGCCACAAGTACTCCTTTTCTTTTTGCGAATACAGACTAACACGGCTGCTACTCTGAAACCTGGCTAATTGAGTTTCACTTTCAATCCAATTGCTGCTTAAATCACCGAAACTTACAATGTTTCAACATTGTAACTTCTGCTCACTGTTTCTCATTCATTATACTTGTCCATATTGTAATTCAAACTCCATTTTAACTTATCCCAAACTCTATTTTAAAATGCTCACTCCATTTTGTAAAAGCTTGGTGCAACCTTCATTTTTGCAAAACCCTGCCATAATCTTATTAGTTTAGTTTAGATGTGTGAATGAGGTATGTAAGGATGATGGAATCAACCTCCAGCCCCAGCCTGTCCTGATGAAATAAAGTGTAATAAAAACCCAAGGGCTGAAGGTGCAGACAACAAAGTAAGAGGAGTCCATCCTCAAAAGAAAAGAACAAAAGTACAATTGAAGAAACACCAAAGCCAGGTCCTAGGCTGAAAGTCATGTCTGCAATTGAAGGGTGATCAATCACACCGAACCCAGAGGCAGAGTGACACAGCAACATCTATAGACTCTGGATTCAAACTAAAGCCTACAAAAAGGATGGGTGAGATGGAAGACTTTGAAGGGTAACATTCTGCTGCCAACATGGAAGGGCATCGGTGCATGCCCAACAGAGACCTAGCTGTTCCTTGTGTCCAGCTTTCCTGGCCAGTTAACTGCCACAAGCTATGAACCCAAGCCATGAACTCAAGCTACATTCAGGACTGGTAACTATACAGCAGCTGCAGAACCTGTGTGTGTGTGTATGAAAGAATGTGTGAATGAATGTGAAACTGAATGAAATGTTATAGCTATAACTGACGGCCTACTATGAGTCTTTTTGTATTCACAATAAATGTGATATTTTATCTTACCCCCTTTAATAAGATCCTGCTGGTTTTTATTTTATTGGTATAACACCCCTCCCCCCCAGCCAAGTCATGTAGTATTTTTTTTATTGTCAGAAAGGGGTCATGGTGCAATGAAATTTGAGAACCGCTTCCCTGTATCTTTCCTTGGCTCATCCAGTCTCCTCCCATATTTGTGTGTGCACCCTTAAAACAGTTTTTGTGGTGCCCGAGAGGTACTGTGTTTCCTGCTGCACAGATCTGGACATTCTCTCTCTCTCTCTGTTCTGTTAAAAAAAATAGTATCATTAGCTTTTTTTGAGACATTGTCACATTGTTGACTTAATGTATTCTCTACACTGACTGGCTTCACTGAGAGTTGCAGGCACTAATAGGACACTTGGATAAGTATAAATTGATAAGGTCAGACACCAACACAGCTTTGTGACTCTTTAACCTGTACCATTTATTTGAATGAGTTAATAAAGCTGTGGCTAGAAAATGACCCAATGGATAAAATGTTCTTATATTTTCCAAGGGCTATTGATAAGTATCTATTAAGGAAAATAAATAACCATAGCAAAAGAGATATAGGCTTGTTGTGAATTAAAAACTGGTTAAGCAACAGGAAGCATATTTTTAATAAATGGCTGTTCCCGAGAATGAAGAGAAGTTCCCTGCAGAATATTGCAGGGATCTGTATCAGAATCATTATTTGTTTTATTTTTTTTTTTTGAGAAGGAAGTGGACAATAAATGGTGAAATCTTCCAGTGATACAAAAATAGTCTAGTTAAAAAATGTAAAAAGAACTATGGGAAAATTCAGAAGGATTGAATTGCATAATGTATTGACCATTGCATACATGCATGTCAGGCATTTGTACTCTGAGGAATTAGAGTAATTATTAGTGGATCACAGATATATGGAGCTTCTTTGAAATATGTGATATGCCACACATGGATACATGTGCATACTATGCACCTGAGATTGAAGATTTCTAGCAAGTAGTGTGCATTGGTCCATGCCTGCATAGATATTTTCCTTATGGTCTGAAACAAGGACATAAGGGACAATGAGGACCGACTCTTCTCCAGTTCCTCTCTCACTGCAAGTCAGAAGAATCTGAAGCAGAAGGGAAGGAGGGTGGGTAGTGCAATACAGATGGGCACTGAAGAACCTCCATTCACTGAAGAACCTCAGTTTCTTCTTTGAGGGTGGGCCCTTAGATGTATTCTGCACATGCATGATTTATAAGCAGTATTTAAACTGGTGTCAGGGTGTGTGAGGATGCATAGATGCTTGTAATATTGCAATCCAAATAGCCACATCTGCAAATGAGTAATTTTTTTAACATATGTATGGAGTGTTGGGTAGCCTCTCTACAGATATCCAAAATAGCTACTCTTGAAGAGATGCCATTGAGATTGCTTGTGCTGTAGTGGAACGGGTTTTCACCCTACCCAGGGGAAGAATACGCACCAGTTGGTAACTCAGAAAAATGCAGCCATAGATACTCTTAGAGTGTCTTTGAGCAGATAATGTATGTCATCACCATCATTTCACAATAGAGACAAATAGTCTGGGTTATTTTCTAGTCAAGTTCATCCTTTGTAGATAGAATGCCAGAGTTTGTCTAACATCCAGAGAGGAAAAAGTGTCCTCTCCTCACTGGAAGCATGAGGTTTCAGTAAGAAGACCTGTAATTGGATAGGTTGCTTTTTGTGAAACTCAAAAATTATTTTGGGATGAATTTCAGCTAAAGGCAAAGGGAAACCTTCTCCCTATGTATAATAGGATAATGTCAGTCCTCCATGGGTGCTCCCAGTTCAATCACCCTTCTAGGTGATGTAATGGCAGCTAAAAAAGTGACTTCCATGTGAAGATTGGTTATAGAACATGTGGTCAGTGTTTCAAATAGTGGTCTAGTAAGTATTGACAGTATCACAATGAGGTCTCTTTATAGTGCAGGTGTCACTGCTGGTGGAAAGGTCCTAAATAGACCCTTCAAAAATCTAATTATTGTTGGGTGAGTAAAAATAGAGTGCCCTTATACCGGAGGATGGAAGGCACTGATTGCTTCTAGACAGATCCGAAGGCCTACTCTAATTGAAATCCCTGAAATTTTCAGCGACAGGAGATAATCTAACATAGCAGGGATTACTGCAAATTCTGGAGATGACTGGTTATGTTGCACCCAGTGAAACTACTGCCTGCATTTAGCTAGATAACATTTTCTGATGGAGGCATTCATACTTTGATTTAGAATAGACTGAACAGCCTTTAAGCATGAATGTTCTAGATCTGTGGCCTTTCCAAATACCAGACCATGAGATGAAGGGGGTCTGGGTTGGGTTGTCTGGTCTTGCTGTTACCCTGAGTTAATAGATCTGGGAAGAGTCAGATGCTGATGGGAAGATGGATTGACATTCATAGAAAACCCCGAAACCAGAACTGTCTGAGCCAGTTGGATGCTGTGAGATTTATTGTAACAAATCTTCTGCAGAACTTGTGGTAACAGAGGGCTGGAAGAAAAGGCATGTCTGATAACAGAAAGGCATCACCCCTGGAGCCATAGACCAGGGCTGGCCTGGAGCAACAAAGGGTGAACTTCTTATTCATTTAGAATGCAAATGGTTCCCAGTATTGTGTTCTCCATTGTGTAAAGATCTCATTCAGGATAGGACTGTGTATCTCCCATTCATGATTTTTGGAGAAGTACCTACTGAGATTATCTGCTAAGGAATTCTGTGTGCCTGGTAGGTATGTAGCCCAGAAAATTATGTGGTTTTTGATGCACCAATTCCATAAATTGACTGCTTGTACAGAGAGGAAAGGACTGCTTCTACAGAGAGGAAACAATACTCCACATTGTTTGTTTATATAAAAGACAGTTGTCATGTTGTTTGACATTATTTGGACATGGCAGGTTCGATTCAGTGAGAGCAAAGCATTGCAGGTTAGATGGACTGCTCTAAACTCTACTAGGTTGATATGTATCCTTGCCTTCTGAGGAGGTCAAGTGCCTTGTGGAGTGTCGTTGTCCCGATGAGATCTCCATCCAATCCTTTATTCATCTGAGGCAATGGTCACATTGGAGATGGGTGTGATGAAGGGAACTTCCACACATACTTGTTTTAGATTCATTCACCAGGCAAGAGAACCTTGGTGGGAATTGTTACTCTGGTGTTCATGTGGTCTCTGTCTGGTGACTAAATGGGTCAGAGCCGGTAGGCAACACAGGTGAAGCTTTGTGAATGATGTTACATAAATACATGATGCCATGTGGTCTAGTAGGGAAAGGCAGACCTTGAAAGTGGTTTGTGGAAAGAAACTTATCAAATTGTTCATGGTCTAAAATCTTTTCAAAGGGAGATAGGCCTTTGCTGAGATTGAACCTAGGGTCGCTCCTATAAAGTCTATAGTCCTTGGGAGTCAAAGTGGACTTTTCTTTGTTGACACAGATAACCAAGGCTAATGGAATATGGACCAAGAACAGAGTTGCCAACTGGACCTCCTGACTGGAGCAACCCATTAGGAGTCACTGATCCAGATACAGAAAGACTGTGTAGCCATGACATCTCATTTGTGCTACTGCAACTTAGAAGACCTTCATGAAGACCCTGGGTGCTCTTGCTAGCCTGATGGGGAATACTCTTGTATTAATTTAGATGGAATAAAGGGGCCAAAAGCATTAACATAACTCAGTCACTGTCCAACATTAAACAATGTTAAACAAGGTCCACAGTTTGGTGTACAGAGACCTCAGCCAGCTTAGTAACATGGCAAACACACCATAAAACATCCTTTTAACATTTTATTAACAATAAACAAAAGAAGAAAAACCAGTTAAGCATTTAAAATGCAACATACTCAATAAGGTTTTCATTTTAACAATATCACTTGTTTCCTTTCCCTTTAGCTGGAGAGTTTTTAGAGAAACAAACAAATCCTGTTTGTCTGTCTTTTTTGGTAATAACTGTCTTCTTTTGGAGGGAAGGGAAGAGAAGTTAGCTGAGATAAGCTGGAGCAGTTGTTGTTGCTACGGCTGTTAAAGTCTGATCCTGTTTCAACTCAGGTGGTGTTTAACATTCAGCTGTAGCTGGTAGTGGTGGCAATATCACCTGAGTCCCTCTCTCTGGTCCAATCTGGTCAGGATGTCCCACAGGATTAGGGAAGAAGGTCTGGGATACTAGGAAATGGAGGACGTGGCATCCTTGATTGTGAAGCTCACTCAAGTAACCTTTATATGTTCTTCCATATTTTCCGCCCCAAAGTCTCTTTCTTTAGGGACCCAAAAGGGAGTGATGGGTGGAATTGCCCAACCTATTATTACTTTGTCCACCAATTAGGCCTAGTTTCAGACACACCAATTTTGGTAATTCATTCATTAGCAGACCCACATTTTCTTGTTTAACAAGCATGATCTTAACACAGTCCGTGAATTAAGTGCCTTTTTGTTTAGACTAGTTCAGGTTTTTTTGTCTCGTTTTTGTACCTTTTCCTATCAACATTTGTTGTTATTGTGACATCTTATGAGCTTTCACATACTTTGTACAGTTGAGCTCACAATTAAAGTAAATTTGGAAGCCCAATTATAACAACAGTATTCTGAACTGGTAGTGTGCTTGTCCTACCAGAAACCTGAGGAACCTTCTGTGGGACAGATGAATATTCATATGGAAATAAGTGTCTTTCAGGTCAACAGCTATGAAACACATTCCCTCCTGTAGGGAGTGGGTTATTGATACCAGTATAACCATTCAGAATTTAGATTTGCAAATAAAAATGTTTAATTGCCAAAGATCAAGAATGGGTCTCCATCCTCTATTTTTCTTGGAGACTATGCAATAGGGAGGGTAAAACACTTTCCCTAAGTTCTAAGGTGGCACTTGTTCTATGGTTCAAAGGTGGTTAAAGATAGGAAACAAAGGGTAGGAATGAATGGTCAGTTTTCACAATTGAGAGAGGCAAATAGTGGGGTCCCCCAAGGATCTGTACTGTGACCTGTGCTGTTCAATGATCTGGAAAAGAGAGTGGAAAATTAGGTGGCAAAATATGCAGATAATACAAAATCATTCAACATAGCTAAGTGCAAAGCTGACTGCAAAGAGTTACTGAGGATCTCACTAAGCTGAGTGACTGGGCAACAAAATGGCAGATGAAATTCAATGTTGATAAGTGCAACGTAACGCACATTGGAAAAAATAATCCCAACTATACATTCAAAATGATGGGGTCTAAATTAGCTGTTATCAGTCAAGCAAGAAATCTTGGAGCCATTGTGGACAGTTCTCTGAAACCATCTCCTCAAAGTGAGGTGGCAGTCTGAAAAGCTAACAGAAAGTTGGAGAAGAGGTCTTGGCTTATACACCTGTTTATGATGTTTTCTGTTTGGAGCTGGGGTGTAAATGCTCAGGGAGCAGAGGGTTATTCTAGAGAGTCTTTAATTGTGTGTAGAGACTCATCAGTCTTCTCATTAAATAAATTAGACTCATTGAAAGGCAAGCCCTCTATGATATTTTGAATCTCCTTGGGCAGCCAAGACTCACTCCTCATGACTAATCCCATGGTAATCCTTTAATTGCAGTGTCTGCTGCATCCACTGAATCCCGAGGGGACATGTGGGGCACTAGTATGCCTTTGTCAGTGAGGACTTGGAATTAGGCCCTGACCCCTAAGGGAGTTTGTCCTTGAAGTTCAAACTTGCTAACAAAACTTGGTAGTTAGCAATATGAAACTGAAGATAACACCTTCCTCTGTAGAAGGTCAAGTTGCTTAGATTCCTTGTCTGCTGGTGTAGCCTTGGGATGCTGTAATCCAGACCTTTCAGCGGTTGCTTGCACCACATGGGAGTTGGGTGCTGGGTATGTGAAGGGGAACTTTGCTTCTTTGGCTGATACAAACTAGAGCCTGGTAGCTCTTTTTGGAGTTGGGGCATAGGAGGCCTGACTGTGCCAGAATACCCTGGCTGGTTCCATGATACCCTGGCTGGTTCCATGATGTCCTCGTTTACTGGAAGGGCTACTCTACTGGGACCAGATTGTTATAAAATGTCAAGGAGTTGATACTGAGGATCCTGGACATTCTCTAGTGTACCTGGAGGTAATTTGCCACTCTCTCCATAGGCTCCTGATACTTATTGTCGTCATCAGGCAGGGATGGCAAAGATGGGGTAACTGCCTCGTCGGGTGAGGAAGATGAAACCATTGGTACCTGTTGATCCAGGTTGGTCTCTTCTCCCTCTGACTGCAATGGAACTGGTAGGTGTTGTGTGGGAGAGGTACGTTGGGACTTATGGATGGAACCAGGACGTCTGTCATAGGGATCACAGGAGCCCCAGTAAAGCCAATATGAAGGGTCGACTGGTTGAGGGGAACCCCACAGCATCAGGTACCGTCTTAGGTAGTCATATCTAGGTGGAGGATGGATCCCAGATCTTCTTGAGTCTCTGTCCGAACTTGCCTCCCTACATGGGAGTGAAGGAATATTTGGAGCCTCTGACTCCTCCAAAGAGAAGGTCAGTTCATGCTCAATCAGCAGAGCTGTCAGTACCAGTGGGTAAAAGCTCCTGTCTATAGAATGAAGAGAGAAACATTCCTGTCTCTTCAAATTAGTTTCCTTTTCTGTTGTCACAGTGTCTCTCAGGAATTTCTAACCAAAAGAAGAAGAGACTGAAGATAAGGAAGGGAGAACATATCCTCCAATGAAGTGTAAGTTTTGGTTTGTTCTTGGGTCCAGGGCATTCCAATAGTCAGGACTGATGGAACCTTGGCATCCACGGTCATCATGGATGGCAGGCCTTTATGGGGACAGGTTGGTACTCATGAAGAGACTACCTGGGAGCTCTTAGATGATGTTGGTAGGCATCAGTACATAGGCTTATGAATTAGAGCTGATGTCAGTTCTGGCAGATTCTTTCTCCTTTGCACATTGGCCTCAGGAGGGTTTAAGTGAGCATTAGTCCTTTTGTCCTGAATATGAGGACTCACCCAACTTGGATGCAGTTGGGAGGGATGCCTTCTTTTGGAAACAGACCTGGAAGGAGATCTGTCCTTATGCGTATCAGAATGCCTCTTACTCTCATTAAAAGACCTGAATGACAACTCCTTGGGCGTGGTTATCTTTAGCTTGCACTCCTGAGCTTGTGTTCACGGGGGCATTGCTCATCAGTTAAGGCTGATATCCAGAGAGGTCTCCCTTGCCCAAATCAGACTCATAACCTTCTCATAAGATATTTTCTCAGCCAGAGCTCTCATATCTTAAGGGTTTGAGAGGGAGATGAGCAACAAATATTCCCAGACAATAGTGGCTTTGGTGCTTGTCACTGAGGAGACGAAGCAGGATGTATAATTCTTAAACCTTGGTCTCTGGAAATAATATCTATCCACAAGGTGTCACTCCCTGAGGTGGGCAGAAACTAAAGGCTTGTCTCCACTTATCAGGAGATCGACGTGTGGTGATCAATCCATCAGGGGTAGTGAAGACCCACTCAACTCTGGTAGTCCACTGGAAGGAGAATCATAAGGTAAGTTGACGGGAGAGTTTCTCCCTTTGACCCAGCATGGTGTGGACCCTGCAATAAGTCGCCCTAAGGTACAGTTATTCATGTAGCTGGAGTTACGTAATTTAGGTGGATTTAGCCCCATGGTGTAGACCTGCCCTAAATTATATGCTATACTATACTAAGATTAAAAACTCTAACTATACTAAAATACTAAAAACTATTTACAGGTTTGAAGAAGAAGGAAGCACAGAGAAAATCTCTGGACACAGAGGGTTCTGACTCAGGCCATGCAGAAGGAACTGCCCTTTATACCCTTGGTTCAGAGCACAAGGAGAACAATTGTGCAGACATGGACCAACAGACACTATCTGATATAAATCTCTGATCTCAGGTGCATGGTCGGCATGTGTACCCATATGTGGAATATGCATAGGGACCAGGACTCAAAGATGAAGTATCTGTTTTATTTTTAAGCACAAAGAATATGTTTTGGGGAGAAATAGGAAAGGCAAAAGAGGAAGAAATCTCAATCAAAAGAAAAAAAAGGATAAGGGAGGCAGAAGGCTCCTTTCCTAGCATAAGAAAGAGCACCACGATTGTGGACCAAATGCACAGATCTGTTTCAACTGCTCTGCACCTTGAGACTGCTTTGCATCACTGGAAAAGTGCAAAGCAGCCACAGCATGCTGAAGAGTTTGACTCTATCTGTTTGAAAATGACTTTTGAAATTGTACCTTTCTGAGTATGTGTTTGGATTATAATGTGTAGCATGAATAAGTCTAAAAGAAATCATTGGATGATAAGAAGTTTGGGACTAGCTGGATGGAGCTGAGAGATTGACAACAGTAAAGATAGTAGGCTAGTATTAATGATGCCTTCAAATGGTTGCTGTTTTTTGCTTAATAGCAGTATTACTCTGAGATGTTTATTTCAAATATACAATAAAAATGGGAAGTGGAAGCCTTTTCTACTCTTAGAACACACTCAAATTCAGTTAAGAAAGTTTAGTGAAAGTGAAGCACTACATTTTACAGGACATTACATGAAATGCCATTTTAGCCTACTTTCTGGAAAACTGTATTTTTCCCATTTTCTTACTTAAAATGTACATTTCTTAAATACTACAGAAACTACAGTATGGTAGTTGGTGACTGCTAGGGGTATGACAAATCCTGGCTCCACATGTCAAGAGTTACATTTATGCCAAGAATCCTCCCAAAAACTGCATAGGTGCTCATGATATCTTCCAATCTTCGTGGGCAAGGCATTAACATAAACAAGATTTTCCAAAAAACTTTCTCCAAATATGTGAAATTTCTACTGAGAGTTCTATTCCTTATATGGGCTTATTCATCCTTTCAAGTACTAGATATCATTTTAAGAAAAACTAGGGTTATTCAATTAGCTTGTTAAAGTGATCAGTGTTCCTGTTTCTGGATAAACTTGCATGGAAACTCACAACAAGCCATGAACTGCACTAAAGTAACTGGTTATGTTTTATCTGAGACAAGGTGGGTGAAGTAGCATCTTTTATTGGACCAACTTCTGTTGGTGAAAGAGACAAGCTTTCAAGCTAACAGAGCTCTTCTTTAAGTCTGGGAAAGGTACTCAGAGGCCTTGTCTACACTTCTGGGGTAAGTTGACCTAAGTTATGCTACTCCAGCTACATAGCTGAGGTCGACTTACTGCAGTGTCTACACCACACTGTGTCGATGGGAGAACAATCTGTGGTTGGTCCACTAAATCGACCCCCGCTGAATTGATCGCAGAAGCGTCGATCCCCAGTAAGTGTAAATTTGGCCCGATTGTCAGCTAAATACAAGATCCAACAGATAGTTTAGCATAAATAGTAAGCACATATTCTAAGGGACCCTTCAAGGTGAAGTGACCCATTATTAATTATTTAGCTATTTAATTATTTAGTTGTTCCTCGCTGAGTACTCTTCCCAACCATAAGAAGAGTTCTAAGTTGTTTGAAAGCTTGTCTCTCTCATTAACAGATGTTGGTCCAATAAAAGATATTACCTCACCCACCTTGTCTCTCTAATATCCTGTGCCTGATAAGGCTACAACAACACTGCATATTATACCTGACAAGTATGCACTACAGATGCCTTTTAAATTTACTTTTGAAGACAGTGGCAGATATTTACATTATTCAAATAATCTAAAGAATACTCAGTCTAATTTTAAACTGTTATGCATATTCAGAAATACAACTACATAAATATCTATGAAGCTGATGTGTGAAGTTTATACTTCTACTTTATACCATTTTTTCATTTGTTTGCAGACTTAAGACAACAGCACATCAGTTTGCATTGTCAAAGCTAACTTCAGAAGCATAAGGGATAGAAAATTCACTTTAAAAAAAATGGAAGCTTCAATTCTGGAGATAAGCAAAATCTGTGAGAAACTCCTAAAATCTAAGAATATATAGATTTTTCTTATCTACATATTTCTTATTATACTTTGTCATTTGTTATTAACAACACTGAAAATTGGGGGTCTGTTTTACAGATAATTTATTTGTTATTTTGACCATTTATGTTAATTCTCAAGCACATAAAAGTCACGATGAAAAAAAAAAAGGTAGCACACATATAAAGAACTATTGCACAGCTCCAGATAAAAGGTATAAGAGTAAGTTGAGAAGAGTGTTCTTATGAATGCTTTAACTGTTTGGGTCCATAGGAAATGAAATCAGATTTTTAAAAAAGGCCCAATTTTACTCACTTTTGTTCTTTGATCCACTGATTAACATTTGCAACCACTAACTCACTTTCCTCATGGAGGCGACTGTTGTCAGTTCGTGCTGCTTCCAGAGCCTGGTGCAAAGTTTCCAGCTGTGGATGCAGACAGATCAAAGCTTATGATGGACTCCCTAGAACACACTCTATCTGGAATACTAATAATAGTCTGTACTAGTTGTAAAGAATCAAGTCATTTTTCTCCACTCCTTCAAATAATCAGGGTTTCCTTGTACATGCTATTAATTGATTCAATATGCTGGAAGGAATGTCTGAACTTTTCCCACGCCTTACATTTACCCGTTTATTATAACATACATTAGTCTACCTCCAGAGGTTGTTTTAATTGAAATCAGGTTTATTTTATACGAATGGAAAGTTTACAGCTTGTTATGTTTCCGTTTAAATCCTGTATTCTTTTTACTTTTTATATATTTTATTATGTTTTTCTTTAAAGCTAGTTCATAGCATTTAGAAAACAAAGAATGCCAAAGCATAGAAGTATTTTAGCACAGTGCAACAGAACATAAAATCTAGAATACTATGGGACTGGATGGCTCAGCGATTGGGAACAGGATGTCAAGCCATTTCCCTTTATATCATCAGTTTGAATCAAACTCAGGTCAGTAGGGACCAAAAGTCATGACCATTTGCTAGATATTTGAAGCCTATGTAAAAGGAATTGGTAATCTCAGTTCAGTGCCTAATCGCTATGTATTCAGATCACAGAAACACCACTATTGGTATCCTTGCTGGCAGACTCTTGAAAGAGTCAGCTATCAAATTTGTTCACTGTCCCTCTCACTCCTAGAGGTGGAGAATTTAGGTCTGATCCAACTGCTATTGAAATTAATGGCTAAACCTCCCAATGATTTCAATGGTGCAGCATTGAGCCTTTAGTCCTGAAGACAAAAAATTTTTAAAAAGATCTAGATTAGTAATAAAATTCTTCATTAAGAAACATATTATACATCAGATCACTATATTAAAGCTTATATGAAGAATAAGTGAAAGAAAGTATTGGTCTTTACAATCTAGTTGGCTATAATAGAATTAATAATTTATATTAACCATATAAAGAAATGGTTTCAATACCAAACCATCTGCAGCTCTTTAAGAACAATATACTTACTCATATGACAGTACACACTTAAAACCATGGCTTTCTTCAACAGGGAATACAATTTTATCATTTTTAAAACCAACACAAATTTCCTCCAAAAATTATGATGGCTTTGTGAACATTGTTCAAAATAATAGTATTACACCAATGATGCTTAAAAGTATTGAGTGCAATAAATCTCTAAATATGCATAAAAGCCTCTTACAATATTAGTGTGGATAATATATAATGGAAGAAACAATATATATCTAATTAAAATCAAATCAAAATAATATCCTCTTACTCTTCTGAGAGCTATCTGTTATGCATATTAATACTATATAATAGATTACACTAATGCTGCAGAAGCAATTTACTTATTTATTTAAAGATTTTTAAAACATTATCATGTATGATTAAACCACACGATTTATTTCTAGTTGCTTTCGTAATTATGTGAAATTTGAAAAGAGGGCTTAGTATCTGACAATTTATGATTACCTGAGGTACTGACAAAGGAGATATGTCAAACTGATGTTGACACAAATACAGTGATTTGCTAGGTTGGAAAATGGTTACAAATACAAATTTTTAAAATGTAAAAGGGAAATTAGCTTAACGTAAAATATGCTTACTTGCTCTCTACTTGCTGTGTCAAACGTTATTGTAAATATATTTAGGCAGGAAGTGTCCTGCCTAAAAAGAGACAAAGAACACCAGCTGATATGGAAAACAAAATAATTCTCCATTGGGAGTAGACTGAGGGGTTGCATGATCTTAAACATTTGTACTTAGACTTTTGAAATACAATCCTTGGCAGTGCTCTAATGTTTTCTTTGTTAAAAAATTGTGAGTAAATTTGGAGCTCAAAAATGAAGGATTTATAATAGAGATTTGAGCAAACCCTATCACAAGACATGGCTACGAGCCTCTCTTTGTCATTGTACCTCAATCCTAACCCTTGGGTTAGTAAAGCAGAGATTACAAGTTCTGTGGTATTGTGTAGCAACTTTGGACCAAGCCGTACCATGCAGGGATGTAACTGGGAGTAAACACTTTTTCCTCCCCCTTGGCATGTGACCTTCCTGAATTGTCACTCAGGGTGCGCAGCACAGATCAGGCTCTTCAGGGTCACCTCTCCCAACTGTGAGGAAGTGAGTGGACAGTGGGAGATAGAATAAGTGGAGTCCCGATTGCACCACCCCTAATGTGCCAGTGGAATTGAGCTGATGTAGGGGGAGCTCAGCAATCTATACAGGCAAAATGCACATTACTTCCCCCTGGAACAAGGTGGAACAGAGAAGGACTGCTCCTGGACCAATTCAGCTACACACTGCCTATTTCAAAGATATAGAATACTAAAAAAGAACACACAGTCTATTCCCTTTTGATGTACATAAACTGAGGAATAGGATTAAAACATCAAATTCATTTTCAATTGCATCCTAAGAGAATTTGAACTTTGAAATTAGCCCTCTGCACATAGGTCCTCTCTCCTTCCATGGTATTCAAATTTAGTTTAAAAAAAGAAGGCTCAATCTTAGTTGACAACTGTTCATGCCGAATCTAAGGCTCACATTTTGCAACATGTGGTGCTTCACATTTCAAATACTTTGGCAGTAATTTCAAATACTTTAGCCATTTCACTGCAGGGACTGAAGACTGGGTTCCCACGACAACTGAAACTGTTCAATACTATACATTTAGAATCCTGTCAGATTTTAAGATTTTTTTTTCCTGAAGGATAGGTTACGTGTAGCTGGAGAGCAGCTCTGGCATTTAATGATTATATAGGTTTGTGGACCAATGTAGTAGGCTCTCATCACCACTCAGTTTTTGACTCACAATAGTTGCCATGATTGAAATTTGACTTATTCAATCAAAGTAACAGAATAAAAAGGTAGGGCATTAACAAAGGCCTTCCCATCTAGAGTGTGACCGAACAGTCCAAAGACAACATATCTGGCCAAATGCAGTGGTATCCATGGTGGGGTAAGTTACATAATCAATCAAGTATATTGGAAGATGTGTACAGTTGGTAATGCATCACAACAACAACAAAGATGGTATTCAATGGATGTGCAAACTTGCCTGATGAGATGGCAGAAAGTGTGGGTACAAGGAAAACCAACTAATTGGAGAGGGATGGTATTGTTTTGCATACCTACTGAATGTCACATTGGTGCAGAATACACTGCTTTATCAGTTACCTAACTGCAACTTACATTTTTACATGTCTTCCAGAATTCATCACTGAGTTTTGATGCAGACTTCAATATGAGTTGCCATTATTTCCAGGAAGCCCGATTTTGAACTATTCCAAAGTCTTGAATTTTATGTCATTTCAGCACCTTCCAGAATCATGGCTTCTTGAAATAAACTTCCACTTATGGTTGCTTAGGTTTTTATATCTATAGTGTGTCTGCCCTGTGTGGAAAAGATGAGCAGCAAAATTAAACTTTTTTTTTAACTTTTTTTCTTATTGAAGATTGATGGACTATCCTCCACAATTTAATTACAGAAATTATGTTGTCATCTGCTGTGAGTCTGTGCCTTCTTGGGATGAATACAACTAGAAGTATTCAAACTGAATAGTTCAGGTTAATTCCTGTGTTATTCTCCATTAGGGTAGAAACTAAGTCTTTCCTGGATAGTTCTTAATGCCAAGGGGTATTAACATTAGTAATAGTGATAGTTACTACATTGAACAGGGTGGCTGGGCCTTCTTCTCTTGATCCACCCTTTCAGTGGGTGTTAGAACCCTGCATAAAGCTCCTGATGTTTTGCAGATTCATTATAGCACAGGAGGTTTGTTAACTTTACATGGGATGTAAGAAATGTAGGTACAACTAAGGAGGTTGGACAGGGTGGGAAATCCTAATGACAAACACACAGAGAGGAAGGTTAGGCTGAGATTAATGTTGTATTACTGTTTTTGAGTTACCAATAAAGTCAAACCCCAGAAAAAAGATGAGAGTGGACATTAACTGATGGTGCTCTAATTACCCCTAAAAATTTACACTCCAAACATGTAACCATATACCATTCAAAAATCCTGTTTAATCTCTGATCTTTCTTCTTAAACCTTTCTTTTGAAAAAAGAGTTGTAGAAAAAGTTATTGTTATGCAACTGCAGAAGTAGCTTATTAAATATGATAATTATAGAAACAACAGATGGAAAAACCTGTATTAGGTCATTTTGTTCAACTCATCTCCTTTCAATGTAGGATTTTTCCTTAGAGTATATTTTTTCATATTTAGTCACAATAATTAAGTAGCACTTGTGTCTCTAACAAGTTATCTATTTATGACTGAGGATTGATTACAGAAGTGCAGGATTCTTTAGTACAGAAGAGTTGCAGTTCAATGGAGAAGGAGTACCTGGACAGATGTGCTGAGGTTGTGAGTTCAAGCCTCATGTGGAGCACTGGCTTTGAGAGTGGTGATGCACTGGAATTGGTTACCTAAGGAGGTGGTGGAATCTTCATCCTTAGAGGTTTTTAAGGCCTGGCTTGACAAAGCCCTGGTTGGGATGATTTAGTTGGTGTTGGTCCTGCTTTGAGCAGACGGTTGGACTAGATGACCTCCTGAGGTCTCTTCCAACCCTAATCTTCTATCATTCTATGATTCTATGACATTGCAACCTTTCTGCTGACATTACATTTGAATTAACACTTTAATGCTCTTGAGATAAACAAAGTCAAAACATTTATCAGAAAGAATAAGAATTAATTACCTGTAATTGTTTTTGTCTGTAGCTAGATATCACAAAAGACCACCATCCACGCTTACACCACTGAATGTAGTGGAGGAAAAACTACTTAGCTTACATATTGTCAAAATCACTTGTTCAAGCAGACAGTTTCATCTTAACGCATGCCACAGATGTACTTCAACTACCAAATCCTTTCAAAGAGGAAGATAAAATCTCTAACATACAAATAAAAAGAAATGTAATTATAGAGAGATTTGAAAATTACAGAATCTTCAAATCTGTGGTGAGGAGGGTGAGTGGTGATCTGTTGTGATGTACATCTTCAGAGAACAATAAGTGGTAGATTCTCTATCACTTGAAATCTTTAAATCTCACTGTATGTCTTTCAAAAATATGCTCTAACTCATCTAGAATTCAACATGCTGAAGGTAGGAATCACTGGTTTAAGTTCTGTGGCCAGTGTTATGCAGGAGGTCAGACCAGATGTCACACTGATCCATTTTGGCCAAAAAAGCTATGCATCTCTGAATAATTAAGAGTTAAATTGTATCCAATCATTAAGGTAAAATGAGTCCTAGTAACACCATGACACAGGGTCCTTCTTGGTTTTACACTTACAGCCCTGCACCCACATAATGAGCCACCCCACACATGGCATTCCAGTGGCAGGGAGGCCCCCTAACTCTGCCAGGGTGGCAGTGTCTTCCTCAGGAAAAATAGGGGCCCCAGAAAAGTGGGGATGGCAGCAGCCTCCTCCCCACTAACACTTAACTCAACAGTTAAGGTATATCTGCTTGAGTGGGCTGGGACCACTGCACTCTTCTTCTCCACAGAGTACTTTATTGGGAGGGTGTTAGCAAGGCCCACTGGAGCAGTACATTTTGAGATACAGGACAGTTCACACATCTCAGAGCTATTGTTTCAGGCTGTCTGCAGATTCAGGCAGATATTGCTGCTTTGATTATACTCAGGGCTTTCTTACATAGGAAAGTTTAACCAGTTATATCAATATAACTTTCCAATGTAGATGAGCCCTTTTATTTGCAACCATGAGTGGTAGAAATTTACTTTTTCAGACAAAAGCTTAGATTCTGATGTAATCATATGACTCAAGGAGCTAGGACCCTAGGCATGGGTGCTTATGCCTTAATCCTGCCCTGCCTGCAATTTAAAAAAAAATATTGTTCAAAGTATAGTGTCCTTGTCTATGATTCTCACTGATCTAGTTTTGTGTTTTGTTTTTTACAGAGACACTGGAGCTTTTTCATTTATAAGACTGGGCCTTAGTTATGACAATAGGTATCTTTAGAGAAGAGAAAAACATTTACTCTTTAAATATGCAGAGGACACCACTCACCTCATTTACACTATGCTAAAGAAAGCATAGATAGTCTGCAGCCACCAAGGCCTCTGGCATGCTATGGAGGATTCTTCTCTTCACTTCCCAATTTCCTGTAGGTGGAGAGCATACTGTCTTATAAAGAGGAAGAGCCAATGGAGGTCATAAAATGGTATATTGGTCAATATATTAGACGAGAAAAAAAGTGTAGTAATGCAATCCCTTTTAGGTAAAGAAAGTGAGTATCCCTCTATTATAACTCTATTAAGTGATGCACCGAAAGGGAAAGGGCCACGAAGTGACAGCACTGCTATTCACCAACACTTTTCTTTATATATTTGGTTACTACACTGGCTAGAGGAATTGAGGGCTCCTAACCAAGGTGTGGGAAATTCTATGATGGGAAAGCTTAGGGCTTGTCTATATGGAGACTTAGCACACAGGAAACTGGGGTGTAAATCTACAATCCACTAGCCTGCTGTGCTGTAAAAGGCCATTGTGGACCTTGCTGCTGAGCATTAAAAGTTCTGTAGTGCATTCTGACTCACTGCTATTTGAAATAGAACTATGTCAAAGAGCACGATGGAACTTCTCCTGTGTGGCAGCAGGGTCCACATGGCCAGTTATAGCATGGCAGGCTAGGGTGCTGTAGATTTACACCCTGGCTTGCTGTGCACTAAGTCTCTGTATAAATGAGCCCTTACTCCCTCCTATTCCACTGCATCACCATGTTAGAGCCAGATGCCATCTGGCCTTAAGGGTGTCTCTTCCCCTCTCATACCAAATATACTAAAAAAAGGACAAGATATTGAAAAGTCACTAATGATTTTGGGTGCCTCCGTTTTTAGTTGTTCAACTTGATGTATCTCAAAGGGCACAGTTTTCAGATAATGTTTAGCTCCTGCCCTCCACGTTTCAAGAGGGTCAGAGTGGATACCCAAAAAATCACTAACCAGTTTTGAAAAAAATGGCCAAAAATCTCTTTTTAAAACTACTTTTAATAAAAATAGCTATTTTTAGGAGTGACAAATGTATAACCAATTCCAGAATTACTTTATTACAGCGAACAAAAAAAATGACTTGAATTTTAAAGTATGGCCTGTAAGGAATTACATAACTCAGTAATGAATTTTGACTGAAGTAATTACTTACTTTAAATCACAAGCAATGTATTACTAGTCCCACATAAAGTAATTGTGGAATTAGTAATTCATTACTTACTGAAGTGATATTTTTTCAAAAACTAGCTCAAATTTATCATTTCTAAAGAGTGTGCCATTTTTTAAAGACTGTAATGCAGTGGTGGGCTGCACGGGGCCTGTCAGGGTAATCCCCTGGTGGACCGTGAGACAGGTTGTTTACATTGACCGTCCACAGACACGGCTGTCCACAGCTCCTGGTAAGATTTCTTTAAGTGCCTCTCGGAGTCCTTGTGTCCACTCAGTGCCAAGTATTGAATCTTTAAGAGACTTATGCAGTCTCTTCTTAAGCACCACCAATGTGGACCTGCCTGTGGACTCAGTCATAACTGGGGCACCACTCTTAACCAACTCGGACATGCTCAGTACCCATTCAGAGTAGGAAGGTTCCAACAGTGGATGAAACACAGACTCCATAAGCAGGCACTTAAGTCTGGCAGCCCTGTCACTTTCATAGCAGGGTTTGAACACTCTACAACTGTTACATCTCTCCCGGACACTTAAGGCAGCTGGGATGTGGTTCACTCACTGGTATTCACTCCTGCTGGTAATAGCTCACCTTTTCTGATCACTCTCGTTACAGTGTGTATGGTAACACCCATTGTTTCATGTTCTCTGTGTATATAAATCTTTCCACTGAATGCATCCGATGAAGTGAGCTGTAGCTCATGAAAGCTTATGTTCAAATAAATTTGTTAGTCTCAAAGGTGCCACAAGTCCTCCTTTTCTTTTTTGGTATAGACCTGTTACTGAACGACAGGCTTTGAAGTCAGAAGAATGGGACATTAGACCAGTATCAAGACCAGTACCCAACCAGGCACTGATTACACTATGCTAAAAAATAATATTCTAAAAACATATTCTAACTATTTACAGATATACTATACAAGACTAAAAACTAACATTACAGGTACTATGTACACTAATGGAGGGAAGATATGTAAATACAGAGATTGCAGCTCCAACTGTTACTGACAATAGAAAACAGTGAGGGGGTTCAGGGGCAAGGTGTGCAGCAGTGCGAGGCACCAGAGGGCACTCACACTGCCCCAATGGGTACTGCAGAGGAAAAAATCTCCAACAACTGTGCACGAGGCCTGCACACACCTACAGTGGAATGGACATGTGCAATCACTTGAAGAAGAACTATGGGAACTGAGAAAGGAGATTTGGAACGGGGGTTATTATGTTGCTTGTACAAACCCATGCTGTGTGTTTTCCCCTTAATTATTGAAGTTTTTCTTTGCTGCTGTGCTTTGGGGAATAAAGATGAAAATAATAAAATCCAGGATCCCAGGCTGTCCTCTAAGGTCACTGCAAAAAGCACAATTTCTAATTCATGTTTCAACAAATCCATAATGCATTACTATACTTACCTTGCCTAAAAGACTTCCACAGCAAAAAAGAAAAGGAGTACATTGTGGCACCTTAGAGACTAACAAATTTATTTGAGCATAAGCTTTCATGAGCTACAGCTCACTTCATCGGATGCATTCAGTGGAAAATACAGCTTATGCCCAAATAAATTTGTTAGTCTCTAAGGTGCCACAAGTACTCCTTTTCTTTTTGCAAATACAGACTAACATGGCTGCTACTCTGAAACCTTCCACAGCAAAGTCATGCTGTGGGTGCAAAACACAAGAATTATAGATGCACATCACCACTGATAAGTGGAGGAATACTACAATTATATTTTATAAACCTGCATCTACAAGAAGTGAGAAAATTTTAAATCAAATATTGTTTCAGCATGTCTAACAAATATATCTAGAGAAAACATTCAGCAGTCATATACCAGAGCATGTTGGGAGTTTTCTAAATAAACTTTGTTTAAAAAGTGTGAATTTGTCAAAATCAAAACTGTTTGCAGGATAGAGGTGGTTTCAACAAATTTCCTGTATTAAAAATATTTTTATTAAAGTTCTGAAATTTTCAAAACAGCCCCCCCTTTTTGTTTTGAAATTTAAGTTGATTTACAGTTTTAATAAAGGTTGAAAATACATAAAAATATGAACATTGAAAAAAAAACATTTTTAAAGTATTGAAACAAATATTTTATTGGCCTGGTCCATTTTTTTTCTGGATTTTTAGTTCATGCAAATTTGTGCAGTTTCTACTTTTCACCCCAATTCAGGACAGGAAATTTTTTTGAAATCTTGAAAAATGTCACTGGATAGGAACACTGTTTTCCAGCTCCAAACTATACCTTTAAAAAACTAACACTACAACTAAGTTAACACCTAAAACAGGTGGATTGCATCTATTTACTTACCATACAGAGAAATAAGGGGAGTTAGTAAGTAAAACAAAAAGCACTGGAAATGTTTCAAAAGTTCAAAATGTTCCTGCAAGTAACAAACATATATACTATAGATCCAGAGTTTACCACATGGTGAGACTAAAGAAAGACAGAACACATCAAGGAATACAAATAATAAGCCATCATTTTGAGTCTGCAAACAGAAATTTAATAAATGCTTTGGCTACCATAGCACAGACAATATGGCTAGTAGCTAAAACAATAAAAGGATCCAAGGTGTATTGTATAGTTTTGATGCAGCTTGGGGTGCCCGATACTTGCCCACCTAAGGTCCGCATTAGAAATTTCCCAGGAGCAGAAGGATTTCACATATTTTACATGTAATGGAACAATTCTCAGCATCCCTCATCATTAATACAGACATGTGGCCCACACAGACTATGGGTCAGGTCATCTGAATCAAGATGGGGAATTGTATGCTGTGACCTGTACTCACCTAGGCTCTCCCTCCCACATGGAGCAATTTGCAGGTTTGGAACTTTACAGGCTTCACCCCTGTAACGAAGACAAGGATGGCTTTGAACCATATAATAGAGCTCAATGAACTGCAAAGATATAGAAAATAGATCAATACATACCTAACATTTATCAGAAATCTGGAAGTGGGCCAGTACTCTTGTCATCAGAAAATTTTAACTTCAATGGTAATGAATTAGATAAATTTGTGAAAACTAAAAAGGGAAACACAACATTTCTAACAGTAAATTAGATTTCTTGATTATATGGTTTGTTAAACAGCTGACTTTTCCAGAATATATTTCAGACCTAATCCTTAGAAATGTGATAATACAATATTAAATTTAGAAATCATGTTAGGATGTAGTGATCATTCTATAATGAAATCTGCAGTAGAAATGGCAGCCAGTATTAATGAAACCAAGTAGATTTTTTTACTTAAGGATAGCTAGTTTGTGTTGATCCAAAGCATTTTATCTAAGGAATTTTGATAATTTCTATTCTGTTTGAGAAATTTACTTCTGAAAAGGAGAAAATATTCAAGAAACAATTGAAGACAATATTTAATATTCATGTGCATTAAGACTATATAAGTATAATGACAAGAGAGAGACCAATGTGTCTAAGTAAGGATATAAAGGAGCAATATGCAGAAGTCTTTTAAAATGAGATTTGGCTGAGGAGGATGAGTTGAAAACAAATTGCAATACTATAAGATTTGTGAAGTGAAAAGAATAATTAGTAAAAGAAAAGGCACTTTCAGGCTTAACTGGAGAGGATATTTCAATTAACTTAAAAGAGCTGATAAAAGATGGCCATAGTAGAAATATGTTAAAAGAAAGATTTGATGCTTAAGCAATATCAGTATAGAATTAGAGGATAAAGAAATAGCAATGTGTTAAAAAAAATCCTAAAAGATGGTGGGGCTTTATGGAGTCGTAGCTTGCTAGACAAAAGGAGCCAGTGTGATAATGTAGTCTGACATTCCAGTTTCACACAGAAGTTCCTGTAGGAAGCCTAATCACTTATAGTTGAACTTCTTAGGTCAAGGGTCAGGTCCTCTGGTATGGAAGAAGAAAAGGAGTACTTGTGGCATCTTAGAGACTAACAAATTTATTTGAGCATAAGCTTTCGTGAGCTACAGCTCACTTCATCAGATGCATGCAGTAGAAAATACAGTGGGGAGATTTTATATACACAAAGAACATGAAACAATGGGTGTTACCATACATACTGTAACAAGAGTGATTAGGTAAGGTGAGCTATTACCAGCGGGAGAGAAAAAAAACCCTAAAAACTTTTGTAGTGATAATCAAGGTGGGCCATCTCCAGCAGCTGACAAAAATATGTGAGGAACAGCGGCGGGGGGGGGGGGGGAGGGAGGGGAATAAACATGGGGAAATAGTTTTACTTTGTGTAATGGCACATCCACTCCCAGTCTTTATTCAAGCCTAAGTTAATTGTATCCAGTTTGCAAATTAATTCCAATTCAGCAGTCTCTTGTTGGAGTATGTTTTTGAAGTTTTTTTGTTGAAGGATAGCCACCCTCAGGTCTGTAATCGAGTGACCGGAGAGATTGAAGTATTCTCTGACTGGTTTTTGAATGTTATAATTCTTGACGTCTGATTTGTGTCCATTTATTCTTTTACGTAGAGACTGTCCAGTTTGTCCAATGTACATGGCAGAGGGGCATTGCTGGCATATGATGGCATATATCACATTGGTAGATGTGCAGGTGAACGAGCCTCTGATAGGGTGGCTGATGTGATTAGGCCCTATGATGGTGTGTCCTGAATAGATATGTGGACACAGTTGGCAACGGGCTTTGTTGCAAGGATAGGTTCCTGGGTTAGTGGTTTTGCTGTGTGGTGTGTGGTTGCTGATGAGTATTTGCTTCAGATTGGGGGGCTCTCTGTAAGCAAGGACTGGTTTGTCTCCCAAGATCTGTGAGAATGATGGGTCGTCCTTCAGGATAGGTTGTAGATCCTTGATGATGTGCTGGAGAGGTTTTAGTTTGGGGCTGAAGTGGCGTTCTGTTATTTTCTTTGTTGGGCCTGTCCTGTAGTAGGTAACTTCTGGGTACTCTTCTGGCTCTGTCAATCTGTTTCTTCATTTCAGAAGGTGGGTATTGTAGTTGTAAGAATGCTTGATAGAGAACTTGTAGGTGTTTGTCTCTGTCTGAGGGGTTGAAGCAAATGCGGTTGTATCGTAGAGCTAGGCTATAGAAAATGGATCATGTGGTGTGGTCTGGATGAAAGCTGGAGGCATGTAGGTAAGCATAGTTGTCAGTAGTTTCCGGTATAGAGTGGTGTTTATGTGACCATCGCTTATTAGCACCGTAGTGTCCTGGAAGTGGATGTCTTGTGTGGACTGGTTCAGGCTGAGGTTGATGGTGGGATGGAAATTGTTGAAATCATGATGGAATTACTCAAGGGCTTCTTTTCCATGGTTCCAGATGATGAAGATGTCATCAATGTAGCGCAAGTAGAGTAGGGGCATTAGGGGACAAGATCTGAGGAAGCGTTGTTCTAAGTCAGCCATAAAAATGTTGGCATACTGTGGGGCCATGCGGGTACCCATCGCAGTGCCGCTGATTTGAAGATATACATTCTCCCCAATGTGAAATAGTTATGGGCGAGGACAAAGTCACAAAGTTCAGGCACCAGGTTTGCCGTGGCCTTTATGTAAAAGAAGATAGGACATTTAAGGCAGACCAAGTACAGAGTCCATACAGTGCAAAATATATTAATGAATTGTGAAGTCCATATAAGAAAAGAAATGAACAAAATGATTTTTAGGAGTATTTTTATGACACGTTGTAAGGATAAGAAAATGATGAACATGCATTTATTGTTCAATTGAGAGCTGTATGATGCAGCAAGCAAACATATGTCAGTTAGGGTCAGAGCTCACATCCTTTATATACAGCATTGGTCCTGAAAGAGAGATTTGTTGAGAATTAGGCTGCTTACTATTCTGCAGGGCTGGTTGAAGCCTTTTTTTTTGGTATATATTTTGAAATGTAGATGGACTTAAAACGTTTCTTCCATTTTGAGAGTTTTTACCAATATTCCCCATTATATGTATAGAAAAATTCTCTTTCTCTCGCAAACTAGAAAAAGCTTTTAAACAAGCAGAACATTTCAAACACAAACACTGTATATGATTAGTATTTAACCTGTTTTTATTGCATTCACTGATCACTTACTAACACGTTAACCACATATTGTATTAAAACCAAACAAGCACAGTATGTTGCGCCACAAAAATGGAGATAAGACACTAGTAAATTACCAGTCTCCACTCCCTATTACATGGGTTGCCAGGCATTTGGTTTTTAACAAGAACTGGAGGCTCTGGTCAGCACTGCTGAGCAGGCTGTTAAAATTCTGGACGGCGGTGCAGCAGGGCTAAGGCAGGCTTGCTGCCTGTCCTAGCTCTGCATGGCTCCCAGAAGTGGCCGGTATGTTCCTGCAGCCCCTAGGCACAGGTGCAATCATGGAAGCACCAAGCATTGCCCCAACCCCAAGCACCAGCTCCACAGCTCCCATTGGATGGAAATTTCAGCCAATGGGAACTGCAGGTGTGTTACCTGAAGGCCGAGGCAGCATGCATTGTGCAGAGCTGCCTGCCCACCTCTGCGCCTAGGAGTTGGACATGCCAGCCACTTCCGGGAGCCACGTGGAGCCAGGGCAGGAAGGGAGTCGCCCTTCACCCCACTGCACCACTGACTGGGAGCTACGTGAGGTAAGCACCAGCCATGCTTAAACCCCCACCGCAATCCCCGGCCCCAGGTCAGAACCCCCTCCTGGAGCCCGCTCCCTCTCCTACATCCCAAGCCCCTACCCCAACCCTGGGCCCCATCCTGCACCCAAACTGTCTCCTGGAGCCCACTCCCCTCCACACATCCTGTCAAGGTTCCTTCCCCACTCTGAACTCTCGGGTACAGATGTGGGGACCTGCATGAAAGACCCCCTAAGCTTTATTTTTACCAGCTTAGGTTAAACTTCCCCAAGGTATAAACTGTTTTACCTTATGTCCCTAGACCTTATGCTGCCACCACAGAAGTGTCTAACAAAAATAACAGGGAAGTGCCCACTTGGAAACGTCTCCCCCCAAAAAATATCCCCCCAAGCACTACATCCCCTTTCCTGGGGAATGCTTGATAAAAATCCTCACCAATTTGCATAGGTGAACACACACCCAAACCCTTGGATCTTAAGAACAATGAAAAAGCAATCAGGTTCTTAAAAGAAGAATTTTAATTAAAGAAAAAGTAAAAGAATCACCTCTGTAAAATCAGGATGGTAAATACCTTAGGGTAATCAGATTCAAAACATAGAGAATCCCTCTAGGCAAAACCTTAAGTTACCAGAACAGGAATATACATTCCATTCAGCACAACTTATTTTATCAGCCATTTAAACAAAACAGAATCTAACACATATCTAACTAGATTGCTTGAACTAACTCTTTACAGGAGTTCTGAATTGCATTCCTGCTCTGGTCCCAGCAAAAGCATCACACAGACAGAGATTTGTTCCCCCCCCCCCAGCTTTGAAAGTATCTTGTCTCTTCATTGGTCATTTTGGCCAGGTGCCAGTGAGGTTATTTTAGCTTCTTAACCCTTTACAGGTGAAAGGGTTTTTCCTCTGGCCAGGAGGGATTTAAAGGTGTTTAACCTTCCCTTTACATTTATGACACACCCTAACCCACTTCCGCACTCCAAACCACTTGGCCCCAAACCAGAGTCCCCTCCTAAACCCTAAACTCTTCATCCCCAGCATCACCCCAGAGACTACACCCCCCAGCCAGAGCCCTCATCCCCTCCCACACCACAAACCCTTGCTCCAGCCCTGAGCCCCCTCTGACACCCAAACTCCCTCCCGGAGCCCCCTTCTGCACCCCAAACCCCTCATCTGCAGCCTCACCCCAGAGTCCACACCCCCAGGCAGAGCCTGTACCCCTTCCCCAGCCCAGAGCTCCCGCCTGGATCCCAAATCCCTCATCCACAGCCTCACCCCAGAGTCCACACTGCCTCCCACACCCAAACTTCCTCCTGGAGCCTGCCAATCACCTCACTCTCCTCCTCCTGCACCCTAAAACCCTCATCCCCAGCTCCACCCCAGAGCCTAGGACCCCCCCAGCTGGAGCCCTCACTCTCTCCTGCACTCCAACCCCCTGCCCCAGCCCAGTGAAAGTGATTGAGGGTGGGGGAGAGTGAGCAAAGGAGGGAGCAGGAGGTGGGGCCTCAGAGAATGGGCAGGGGTTGGGTGTCAGGAAGGGAAGGGATAGGAGGTGGGGCAAGGGTGTTTGGTTTTGTGTGATTGGAAAGTTGGCAACCCTACCATTACATCAAGTAGTATGACATACACATTAAAAATATGCTTAGTTAAATTGTTGAAGTTCTTTGAAAATAGTACTCTCTTGTGTATAAAAGGAAAGTAGTGGTGCTTTACTGTTTAAATGTAGTGTTAAGGCATCCAATATCTCATATTAAAAGTTATTTTAAGTGAGTATTATGAAGCAAATGCCTACGTCTGTATCTGAGCCCCTAGAACCTTCGTAGCACATCTAGGTTCTGAAGCTGGAAAAACTAACATGAATCCTGAGGATCTTCATGTAATCTACAAGATCCCCCGCTAAGGCAGTCAGGTAACAGTTACTGACTGTTATTCAACAGTCCAGTCCTTCCCCAGGGATGGAGGCCATGACTATGTCAAATCGGACTGCCATACGGCAGTTCACCACTGTGGGATGGTGCCAAGGAGGCAATGTTAGATACTACTGTCATAAACATACAGCTAAGGGTAGCCTAGAATTCCTCCTTACCTGTAAGGGGTTAAGAAGCTCAGATAACCGGGTTAGCACCTGACCAATTGGACCAATGGGGAAAGAAGATACTTTCAAATCTTGGGGGGGAGGGGTTTTTGTGCTTTTTGTTTGTTTATGTGTGTGTGTTCTTTCTTGGGATTGAGAGGGCCCAGACAGAAATCCATCTTCTCCAACCCATCCTAATCCAAGTCTCCAATATTGCAACTAGTATAGGTAAGCCAGGCAAGGCGGAATAGTTTATGTTTTGTTTTGCTTGTGAATTTTCCCTGTGTTAAGAGGGAGGTTTATTCCTGTTTTCTGTAACTTTAAGGTTTTGCCCAGAGGGGAATCCTCTGTGTTTTGAATCTGAATACCCTGTAAAGTATTTACCATCCTGATTTTACAGAGGTGATTCTTTTACCTTTCCTTTAAATAAAATCCTTCTTTTAAGAACCTGACTGATTTTTCCATTGTTCCAAGACCCAGGGGTTTGGGTCTTTGATCATTTTGTAACCAACTGGTTAGGATATTATTCTCAAGCCTCCCCAGGAAAGGGGGTGTAAGGGCTTGGGGGGATTGCTGGGGGAAGAGGAACGCCAAGTGGTCCTTTTACCTGGTTCTTTGTTAAATCACTTGGTGGTGGCAGCATTACTTAAACCCAAGGTACAAGGGAGAATTTGTGCCTGGGGAGTTTTTAACCTAAGCTGGTAGAAATAAGCTTATAAGGTCTTTCATGTGGTTCCCCACGTCTGTACCCTAGAGTTCAGAGTGGGGAGGGAACCCTGACAACTACAAATTAGAGCCCAACTTTTTCAGCATTTACGAGATTCACCATTTGGCTAGCTGTTCAGCACTGCACTGCAGTGTTCACCTGCTCTATTTTCCAAAGAATGCTTAGAAACAGTTTCAGCTTCCCTGGGTATCTTGAGTCCTATGGCACCCAGCTGGAACTCTGTTTCAGCAGAATTCATTCTGGCACTGGTTACAAAAGTGTATTTTTAATTTACAAAAAATGCTGTAAATAAAATCTTTCACCTAATTTATTAAAAGTGACACAAAAATTATGTTGGTCTGTATAAAAACATTAGACATGGCATAGGTTTCCATACTTGGTCTATATGAGAATATGCTGCAATAATAGGAGAATATAAGATCTCATTAAGTCATACCCACTGTGACCATACTGTTCAGTTTCCAAGACAAATGATAAGTCAGACTCAAGAAGGGTGCAGAAGTCCACGGTATTTATTGAGGCAGTTCCCCCACACCCCCGGGCAGGATTCACTGCAACAGTCTCATTAGGCCCTGCAGGCCTGGCCAAGGCAGCACAGACAATTCAATAGCTTTTATGTAGCAAAGCAAAAAAGCAGTCCTATGAAGAAAACAAACTGAGTAGACATGTGCCAGGCCTACCTTCCTCCAAAGGGTGCTGGCAGTCAGCATTTACTCATCTAGGGAACATATTTTATTCTTCCCTCCTCTATTATTTTTTCTTTCTGTCAACTGTGGTATAAAGGTGCAATTTGTGTTCATCTTAAAACAAATAAATCTATTAAAAATCAAACATTACAAAAGACATAAGAGTAGAATTCTAAAACATAAATGCCATGAATAATAAAATATTTAAGGAAACAAAAATATACCATTATAACCATTTAAATAAACATACAATACTGAATCTCGATGGACTCAAACTGCTACTTTATGTCAACAACTGTAAAAGTGACACATGGCATCTGCTTTTTCTTGCATTTCTTTTCCATGGTATCTACTACAATTTCTGTTATGGGGTAAAAAAACTTCTTTTAAGGCAAAGTCTTTTCTCTATCTTTTCATGTTTGCCTAGGTGTGGTTATACATTTAAATTCAAAAGTGAAAGAATAAGAGGTAGGCAGTTAGCAGTCTGGTTTACTGGAATCCTTTCCTAGGTTTTATGCATTTGTAGCTATCTGGTGGTTTTAACAGTTCTAGTAATATCACACCTCTTTTAGTGCCTTGTCTCATCTTGCCTCAGAGAGTTCATAATTTTGTTTGTGATAATACCAACTGCTCTTCTTTACTCAAAAGGTCTTTAATACATTCATGGCTGTTTTTCTGGGTAAATTTTAATGTATTAGCTGAGGTCAGCAAATAAATACTCTACACAGATGATGAGATAAGTAGCTGGCTGTAACTTTTATTATCTACTTAAACAAAAACAAAATTTCAACACCCATTGCCCAATAGTCAGACTAGTCCAATGTAGTTATCTCCTCACAATGTTCCTATAACACACCCATAAAACAAACAATGATCTCAGATGGGCTGAATGCAATGGTATAAGACTTGTAACTAAAATCCCTCAGTCTCTTCCTCCGTTGAAGAATTTGGCACAAACTAAGGATACACCATCCTATGCCTAGTACGGAAGGGCCTTCCACATCCTTCCATCCCCTAAGTCCGTACTCTGTTTTTGGCATAAACTATGGCTACATCTTAGACCATTACCACTGCAGGACTCCTACAAAGTTGAATGCTGCCCACAATTAAGCAATGCAACATCAACTGAAACACCCACTATGGCACCCTTTGGCCTATTATTCTAGCAATACATGCCAAATGCTCCAGAGAAGGTCAACCAACAACAAACAAAACAAAACAAAATTGCACCAAACCTACCCACAAGGGTCAAGAAAAAATTCCTTCTCAACCCCAAGAAAGAGTTAGCTGTAACTCAGTGGATGTCAGAAAGTCTGCAAAAACCATGTCCTACACCAGCTAATATCTCAATGCTTTTAGATGCCAATGGACCAAAACTATATAAAGGTTGCAGATTGAATGAAAGCAATAGTGTCTTCTGTTGGACAGAAATGCTTGTCTCTGCTTGACAGAGGAGAGAATCAGCTCTGATCAGACCCAACAATGGCAGATGGCATCTCTGACTAGTGAGTTCATACCCCCCAGTTGGCCGACCAGCCATCCCCATCCCCCACAACAGCAGGGTGAGTAGGGCTGGGGTCAAGGCAGAGATTTGCCCCACCTCCTCACACATCCAGTGCACTAGCAGAATAAAATGGCCACTGCAGAGTTACAATTTACTTTGTAATTGGAACCATGCTGTAATATAGCACTATACTGGCCCTCTACATGATATGATTTGTCTCGTCACAAATCTGTATCAAGTAAGCAGCAGCATGCTATAAATTTTACTTACAGTATGTTATGTTGTGTACTGGGCACATTTATTATTTAACTGATTTTGATCTCCTAAAATGTAATCAATAGTAATATATTCAAAAGAAGCCATCATCCTATATGTAGGAAGCATCAAGCATATCAGGGATTCCTTTCTTACAGAAGGAAAATTAGTTACTTCTAAAATACAGTTGGTTGCCCTTAACGTTCCAGTTTTCCCCTTGAAAGGCGTAACCAGATATCATTAATGTGTTATTCTTGGTATTCCCTATACCATGTGCAAATATCGTGGCAATTTGATTTAGTTGCAAAGACCAATTAGATTTTAGAAGTGACCACTGTAATAAGGGGAAGAAAATTTTTCAGTTCAGTTGTTTCAATAACCAAATCAAGCCCACTCATATCAATTTTTAGAATGTATATTCTGCAGAGCAGAAGCTGTGACTTTGCTGTGGCATGGTCTACATTTAAAATTTAGGTTCAAGCTAACTATGTTGATCAGAGGCGTGTTCCTACATCAGTGGAGAAACCCCTTCTGTCAGTCTAGGCCGGGGTGGGCAAACTACAGCCCGGGGGCCGCATCTGGCCCTTAGGACATTTTAATTCAGCCCTTCAGCTTCCACTAGGGAGTGGGGTTGTGGGCTTGCCCCGCTCCGTGTGTGCTGTGGCTCCCAGAAGCAGCAGCATGTCCCCTGTCCAGCTCCTATGCATAGGGGCAACCAGGGGGCTCACAACGTTGCTCTCACTCCAAGTGTCACCCTGCACCTCCCATTGACCAGGAACCACAGCCAAAAGGAGCTGCAGGGGCGGCACCTAGACAGGGCAGCACGTAGGAGCTGAAGGGAGAACATGCCGCTGCTTCTGGGAGCTGCTTGAGGTAAGCGCCACCCAGATCCCACACCCCTCACCCCGTCCTGTGCCCCAACCCCCTGACCCAGCCGTAATCCATCTCCCGCCCTCCAAACTCCTTGGTCCCATCCCGGAGCACTCTCCTGCACCCCCAACCCTCATCCCCAGCCCCATCCCAGGGCCTGCATCACCAGCTGGAGCCCTCAACCCTGCCCCCCACACCTCAATTCCCAGCCCGGAGCCCCCTCCTGCACTTGGAACTCATTTCTGGCCCCACTCATTTCTAGCCGCACCCCAAGCCAGTGCCCTCACTCTCTCCTGCACCCCAACCCCCAGTTTCATGAGCATTCATGGCCCACCATACAATATCCATACCCAGATGTGGCCCGCAGGCCAAAAAGTTTGCGCACCCTGGTCTAGGCTGTGTCTGCACTATAGGGTAATGCACCATAGCATGGAAAAAAATTAGTACATTTGGGGTGCTGTGTCAATATAAATAACAATACTGAAAATTTTATTTAGGACTTGAATCTAGTTGAATATTTTCATACACATCCAGCCTCCAAAATTTTCTGTACTTAAAAAACATGCATGAAAGACAGAGTACCAGTACAAGAAACTGTGAATCAGATGCCAAAATCCTTAGCTGTATTTTAATATACATTTACATATTTAAAAGTGATTTACAACACCACACCTATTTAGCATATTATAGTCTTGATTAAAACACTTGCTACTATAATATCATGAAAATACAGGGAGGTGTACAAGGTCTAATATACTTGTGTTTATGATCCTCACAGGCTTTTTTAATGCCTTGGTGAGCCATTCATTGGAGAGAAATAATGTGAGATCTGGTTTTCTAATGGTATTTCAGTTTATGGGTGCCAGAGCTACAGTATACCATAAGAATACCAAATCTCATATTCTTTTGGCAACCTAAATGGCTCTCCAGGGTATAAGAGCACCTGTGAAAAACATGGACACAAAAATAAATATTGAGAAATGTGACTTATTTTGCTTTATCCAGTAATCTCTATTTTTAAATGGATTTGGGTTGTCATGCAACATAAATTCACAACCTAAAAAAATCAATCTTTATTTATTTTGTCTCAGGAAAGGCAAAACCCCCCATTTTAAATGGCTTAGTTGATTAATTTTTAAAAAAATGTAAAGCCCACCCTCCAAATTTTGTTTAAAAATTCTTACAAATTCTTTACCTTGTTGTATTTTATAAATATCAACAACCTTGCAGAAATCTAAATGCTGCACTTCACACTTTTTGGCACAACGAAAAAAAAATGAACTGTCTCTCTTTTCTTGTTGGTTTAAATCATCACTAGCTTATTTTCAGTATCCATATGGAGTTACTATTTTCTCTTCGGTCTTGGAACATTGCCAGAATATAGACAGGAAAACTTTTCCTCTAGAGAGAGCTAAAATTCATTATCTGAGCATTGGGATATCTCTGCTTCTGCTCTTAATATGTTTGGACACATCTTTGTTCATCTGTGATTAGTGATAGTTTTACTCACAATAAGGTTCTACTCTATATTGAACAAGATTCTAGGAAAAAATATGGAATTCTGACGTAAGGTTAGTTTTAAAATGATTTTAACAGAGCAAGCCACATATTATAGCTTCTCTAACTATTGCATTCCTGAATGGGAGTTCTATTCGAGAAGAAACAGTTATTGTATTGTGAGGATAATTTAGTCAGAAATGCATGTTATTCAGCAAAAAAAAAATTAAAATATTTTTAAAAAGAGTGTATGATTTATTAAAATTTAGGACAGCAGTAAGCAACTGTATATGTAAACAATTTGTGTAACCTTTATTTTTCTGTTTAGTCACAAAACTAAGGTTTGTTTGGTTGGTTGGTTTTCTTTCTCTCTCTTTTTTTCCTTACACGAACACTGATACAGAATAAATTTTCATTTAAAATATTTTCATAATATACTCGGAGCGATCTGTGCATTGTTCATTAACATACATTCTTCTCTGAAATAAGCTGGTAGAGAAATATAGGTGTGGTGCATTTGTCTGCATATTGTATGCTTCTTAGAGGCAGGTCTGATTGAGGAAATGGCAAAATGACTGCCCTTTACCTTTAAGCAGTGTGTGTGTGTGTGTGTGTGTGTGTGTGGTATTTGGCTGGCTGGCCGAATGAAGGAAACTGTACTTCATGGCTTGGGGGGTGAAAACTGCTGCAAAAGGGTCAGTTTGGTCACTGACTCATCCCCTGGAAATGAGGAGATTAAAAGGGCCAGCCCTGTGCCTTAACCCTCTCTCTTGCATGGAGCGGGCTGAGGTGGAATCCACCCTCCGTCCCTTTTAGGTGGTAAAATACCAGGTTTGGTCTAGATCTGCTGTGGGCATTATGCTAGCCGCCCTTTTGTTGAGGGGGGCTGGGAAGGAATTTTTTCCCTTGCCACCATATTGGCTTAGGTGGAGTTGGGGTTTTTTCACCTTCCCCACAGCAGGTTCAGGTGGGCTCTGTTCATGCATGGCATGAAGGGAGGTAGGATATATGATGCAACTCATTATTTAGTGCAGCTACTAAAAAGAGGTGTTCGGTAAAAGAGCGAATTGAAGGCAGTTGGGAACTCCTATGACTGGTACAGCAGGGAGCCAACCCCCATTATTATAGCCCAGCTTACCCCTCCCACGAGGAGGGAAGTGGATGGTGAGGTACTGGCAATGGATTTGCTGGAGTGACCTGAATGGAAAAAGGGTGGGGAGGGGTGGTAAAGGCCCCCAGATAATTATGGAATATACATGGGGTTACCTGCACTGTACACTTTTATTGGCCACGTTGTCCCAGACATCTAATAATAAAGTTGCGGCCTGATTAAACCCATGTCAAAGGTCTTCTGTCCTTCTTTTGGTATAGCCAGACAAAGAGGATGAAACTGAGGGAAAATTGAACTGGAAGCCAGACTCATACAGGAAAAAAATATAATGATTCACAAGAAGAAAGGTGGCCTCTGAATAGCTTTTGGACCATGTAGTATAAAAGGAGGGCAGGTCAAATCATCTTTTTTCTCTAGCAACATCCATGCCCTCTGCTAGATCATTTCCACTTAATTTGGAATAAAATACTATAACTCATTTCACAACCCTGAAAAGTGAACACTTTCTCCCTTCCAGTTCATGTACACATTTAAATTTCCCTATCTCTAAATCTAGAAACTGGGATACGTGCAGTTAAAATGGATATAGAATATTACTTAGTGCTATATGCACATTCACTACAACATCATCTTTGTATACAAATTAAAGAAATAAAAAGGTACCTGGACTCATCTGTGTACTCGTTTTCCATGAACAGAGACAGTGGTCCTCAGTATCTTTTACAGAATCTGACTGGCCTCTTACTAAGAAATTAATGCAAGGGACTGTGTAAACTGGAATATAACCATAAACTCTGCACATACTAGTAATGGTATCAGTTGGGCAGGTACTAGAGTCATCTCAATGTTGATGACTCACAGATCATGCTCTCCACAGCTAACTTTTCTCCTTTTATCCAATCCCACGTCTCAACTTCTCTCGCTGACATCTCTTCTTGGATACTTAATCCAACTTGGATACTTAATTTAAAATGTAACTTGGTCAAAATTGATCTCCTGATCTTTCTTTCAAAACCTTGCCTTCTTCTCTAGCATTGTTGGCAGCACCACCATCTTTGCCAATGCCAAGACCCACAATGTCAGGGTTATTCTTGACTCCTCCCTTTCTCATATCCGTACATCCAAGTCATATGATGCTGCTTCGTCGTCCCTTACTGTGTCCAAGATCCATGTTTTTTCTTCCCATACCAACAACCAAATCTCTTCTTCAGGCCAACATTACATGCTAATTTAAGCACTGCACCCTCCTCCTCTCTGGCCTCCCAAACACACATACATTACTTCCCTATCCATACAAAATGCAACCACGAAACTCATCGTCCTTGCCTTTTGGTTTGATCATATAATTCTCCTATCTGAATCCCCCCCACCCCCCGGCCTCCACTGGCTCCCCAAGTGCTTTTGCATCTTATTTAAACTTCTGTTCACCACCTTCAAAGTTCGACATAACTCTACCCCTCCTGACTCAACCTCCCTTGTCAAGCTCATGTTGGCTCTGTCCCCACCATTCTGCCAATGTTCTCAGCTTCTAACACAATCACCTCCATGCCTTCTTCCACAGCCCCCTCTGTGTGCTACAAATTATATGCACTCATCTGCGAAAAGCCCCTTCTCTGTCCACACTTAAGTTCTTCTTAAAGACCCACTTCTGCCATGCTGCTCATGGTGAATTGAGTTGACTCGTATATAAATTGTATATTAATACTTATTGTTATTTCCCTTCCCTGTCTACTTGTCTGCCCTTATGTTGCAAGTTTTTCAGAGAAGCGACTATCCTTAAGATGACCTCCTGAGGTCTCTTCCAACCCTAATCTTCTACGATTCTAAAGAGTTTGGAAACAACTAACACACAGTGGATGATATTATAAATAAATTAAATTAAATCAATAAATAATAAATAAATAATAAAATAATAACAACAACAATAATATCGCTTAGCTCTTATATAGCACTTTTATCCAGAGATCTCAAAGACATTATGAAGAAGGTCAAATTCATTCTCCATTTTACATATTGAGAAATCAGTAAATTATTTTTGAAAAATGAATTAGAACCCTGCTGTCTGCAATGTATTGATTATTGGTATTAATAAAGAGCCCAGAAGTGTGATAGATGCTTTACAGGTACATGTGTAGGCAGGACCCAGTCCTGCAAACAGTTACATACCAGCCACTTTTCACACAGAATTAGTCCCATTAAGCACATGCATATATTTATGTAAGATCGGGCCCTAGATAAACAGACAACACAGAGACAAGAGTGGGGAAATGGTGAAACATATGTTCAGCTTTCTAAAGTTAGTTTTAAAACATTTTCCTTTTAATTTTATTTCATCCTGACCTATTTGCCTTTATCATTGCTCCTTACCCTGGGCCTACTAATCTCTACAAATCTCTATAACTCATATTGCTATTATTATAAAACTCAGCCATTTTAAACACTAGCCTATTTTTCTTGATAATCTACTTTAATGATTAATATTTGTATATATCTCTTTTTTTCTTTTTAAAATGTAACGCTTACCTATTTACTCATTGTTTTAACACTTGCTTATACTGATTTGTTATCTAAACATCCAGGTTTCCCCATTCCTACTTTAATTATCCCTGACTTACTATCCTTCCTTTTCTTCTCCCCTCTTACCATGTTATTGTGACGGTTGCCTATCTGCCATGCTCCCCGCCACACACATCCTTTCTGACAATCATCTTCTCCCTGTCCTCCTGCCCATGCCACTTTCACTTGAATGAACAATGAGTTAGGTTGATACTACTAATATCAGTGGGGGTATGAAGATGTGTCTAGGCTGTTCCTGCTACTGCTGCTTTGCAGTGTATTCCTCTACAGGGTGCTAAGGCCTTTCTGTACCACATGGTAGACGTGGGGGCTGACCACTAGGGAGAGGCTTCTCTGGGGCTCACAAAAAGCTAGAGAGGCTAAAGGTAATCAAAATAAGACACTCCTCAACTACTGTCTTATTTTCATAATGATTTTACATCTGTGAAACCAATAACTTTTTTGGCTGCTGAATTGGATCCACAATCCTATATAATCTGTACTTTCCACCACAAGGAGATTGCATAGACTGTGGGCTCATTACTCTGGCATTTGCAACAACTGGACAGTCATTTATAATTTATATAAAAATGTGCCTATATAAATATCTGTGTGAACATACAAAAATTGGAAAAAAGATAAGCTTTGCAGTGAGACCAGAATGTCAACAAATTCAGCCATTGGCAGACCAAGGGAGAAGCAAATTCTACTTGAGGACCCTTCACAGAAAATTCCCTGCATCAAGCTTCATTATGCTTAAACCAAGGGGCTCTTGTATCTTGAGCATCTCATCTAATCTGCTGTGGTACCACACACAGAGAGAGGCAGCCTCTGAGGTAAGCTATCTTTCAGGTGATTTGTTCTTGGATCTTGTTTTTTTGGTGGTTTAGAAGGTAATTTAGTGTCATCTTTAATGTCTACACAAAAATTAAAGATGCATGTTATGACTACAAATAAACTTTAAAGGTATTTGTGCATTGCTGTGCTCAGTATTGCAACACCCAAGTAATTTAAGAACCTAAATCTCATTTTCAAAAGGCACTTCAGAGCTAAAATCCCATTGACAGTTGAGAATTAGACTTTTGAAAATTAAATTTAGGCTACGGTAGTTAAGTGTTGCAACGCCAAGCGCAGCAATGCCTAAACACTTTTTAAAAATCTGGGCTGAGCTCTAACATAGTTGCACATATATAATCTATTCAATATTATTTCATGCATCTTGAACCTACTAGTGTATAAGTGCTAATAAAATAAATAAATAATTTTATCATTAAAATTGGCCACTGTTTGAGTAGACTAGCGGGTAGTCAGTATTATATCTGTCTTTAAAAAAGGCATTTGGGTTCCTGAGATTTACAAACCAGTAAGCTCTTTTACAGTACTAGGTAAATTAGCTGAGAAAAAAATATTAAAGAGTTATAAACACCTTGATGAGCATGATATGACAGGAAAAACTAGCACAGCTTCTGTAAAGAAAAATTGTGTCTATCCAACCTATTCTTCTTCTTCTAGTGAATCAAGAAAATAGTGAATAAAAGAACTGGTGGATATAATTTATGTGGACTTTCAAAAAGCCTTTGCTAAAGTCCCTGTGTTGAGATATACCAACCCCACACTGAACCAGCAAGGGTTAATGAACAACTGTGGGCCCACTCAGCCCCACCCCACTACATCTGCATTTGCTGTCAGGTAATGAAGTGGCAGTTAACAAGGGAAGAGGATAGCTCAGTAGCTAGCTGAGTAGGTAGGAGAACAGATATCCAATCTCTTCCTTTCTGGGGAAAGGACCAGCTCAGAACTTTTGCAGATACTTTTGCCAGAGCCCTGTGGAGGAAAGGAGGCTTGGCACTGGACTACTGAGTTTATTTTCTTCATAGGACTATTTCTTTGCTTTGCTAGATAAAGACTATTGGCTGTCTGTGCTGCCTGGGACAGGCCTGAGGGGCCTAATGAGATTGTTGTAGTGAACCCTGCCCAGGGGTGTATGGGGAACTGCCTCAATAAACTCTCTGGACTTTTGCACCCTTCTTGAGTTTGCCCTGTGGTTTGTCTTGAACCCTGAAGAGTGTGGTCATAGTTCCTCACCAGAAGGTGTTAAAGAAATCAAAATAGTCAAAAAGTAAGAGGAAGGTTTGTAATGGATTAGCAACAGATTAAGAGGTAGGAAACAAAAATTAGGAATAAATGGTCAATATGCAACATGAAAGGAATTTAATAGTGGGGTGCCCCAATGATTTACTAAGACTAGTGTCATATGAATATATTATTAATATAGTTAATGATCTGGAAAAGGAGTGAATAGTGATGTGGCAGATGTCAAAAAAGTAGACAAGAGTATAGAAGACTGAAGACTTCCACAGAATCCTAGCAAAACTAGGCAACTGGACAGCAAAATGGCAGATCAAATTTATTGTTAAATTCAAAGTAATGCATATGGGAAGAAATATTTTGTCATTTTGGGGTTCTAAATAAACTATAATCACACAGGGAAAACAGTTGGGTATCATTCTGGACAACACAGGGAAAACATCTGCTCAATGTGCAGCTGAAGGCAAAAAAGCATATACAAGGCCAGATCCTCAGCTGATGAAAAACAAAATAGTTCCATTGACTTCAGTAGAGCCACATCAATTTACACTAGCTGAGGATCTCTTCCAAAATGTTAAGGAGTATTAAGAAAGGATTATAAAATAATATTGAAAATAGTAAATAGTGTAAAATATTGTAATAGTGAAAATAGTGTAACAACATTATGATAATCAATTATATGTTCTCACCATGAATACTATGTTCAGCTTTGGTCACTGCATCACAAAAAGAAGATATAACAGAAATAGAAAAAGTCCAGAGAAGATCAATAAAATTATCAGAAACGGAGAGAGCGAGAGAGAGAGAGACTTTTCTGTGAACAGAGATTTAAAAGATTAGAACTGCTTAATTTAAAGAGAAGATTAATAACAGATGACATGAGAGAATATAATATAAAATAATGGTTGGTACAGTGAAATATCAGTTGGGCCTTATTTGCCCTTACTCACAGTACAAGACAAGGGAACGGCCACTGAAAGTGAAAGATAACAAATTTAAAACTGATAAAAAGAAAGTATTTTTACATATTTTAAACTGTGGAACTCATTGCCACAATATATTCTTGAGGAAATATATTACTTAATAGCAAATAAATACTTTCAAAAAATTCCTTTCATAGGATTCTAAAAAGGAAGAGATTTATTTGAGTAATAGTCCTATCAACCACAATTACATTATCTAGCACAAAAGTGTATAAAGGCTATGAACCTTGATGCTTCAAGACATTAACCCATGGTGGGAGCTAGTGACTGGATAATGTCCTGAAGTATGAGGGTTGATATCCTTTTTAAATTTTTGTCCTGGCTATCATAACTATCAATGATATTAGTAATATTTGTATAAATGTCTCTTCCTTTTTTGAATCTTTCCAATGATATTTAAAAAAATACTATTTATTTGCCATTGACTCATGTTTTGTGTGGGTTGTAAGGAGAACAGGTAATTTGCTTGGTTAATTATATGTATTATAACCATAATGGCTCAATCTCACCCTTACTCAGAGTATTAATCTCATTGAATCAATAAATCTACTTACATGAGTAAGGACCTGTTGTGTGGCTTGTAAGACTGAGCCCTTAAATTGTGAATTGTTTATGATTTTTGTTTCAAAAGGAAATGTGTGGCCATTTTTATATAAAAAACAAAAAACAAAAAAACAGAAAAGAAACATAAAAAAAATCTTTCCCTATATCCAGAATCATTGGTTCGAGAAGTATCCACAGTGACTACTTAGAAGAAAGTAGTAAGAAAAGCAGTTAAAGCATGATCAGAATTATTCACTATGCAATATATATCTATCACAACCAAAACATTGCAATGAATTCTTCAGAACCCTTATGGCCTCTCATACGATAGTAAAAATTATTATGAGAAGTGTTTGCAATGCACACACCATTGTCTGTTTAAAAGTAAATACTAGATCTTAGTAATTTTCAATTTTTTACCCTCAGTCTCAAAAGTAACTGGGTCATAGTATGTACTAATAAACTGTAAGTTTGTAGCATAATGCTTACCATTTTTGTTGGTAGCAAGTTCAAAAGAGGGAACCTGCAAAATCTATATTTTATTCACAAGTATAACCTAAATGATAACAAACCAATATTTAATGTAATTTGCAAAGTAAATAAATGAATGAATAAATAAATACATAAATACAATAGCTATATGTTAAGACCTTCTATGCTCAGTGTTTGACCCCAAAAGTACATTTTTATACCCAAATGATAAGCTACTAAGAAATAGGCTTTATATAGGAACCAGTGACATAACTTTAAATATAGCGGCACTAGCAGGCATTACTAGAATACAATTTCTTTGACTTCTCTTTGAGTAAAAGAAACCTTTTCTTCTGAGGCACATACTGTAGCACGTTAATTCAGCATTAATTATAGAACATGTCAAACTGTATTTCAGTCAAAGCTCCCTGTAAGTCTCCAGAGCTTTCTTAATGACAGTAATTATAGGTCATAAAAAGAGTCGTCTAAAATTAACATTTCTCTCATGTCTTGATAGGAGAATGTAAATGGCTGCATAGTACAGATGTTTTGATTAGTAAAATTTACACTTCCTTTTTTGTTTCAATGCTTGTCAAACTTCACAGTGCTAAACCTAAGGTGCTACATTTTTAATCTTTCTGAAGAGATAAAGGTGTATCTAAATTGACTATATGATTTCTTCAAACTTTTAAGAGTAATTTACAATTCTATGCAGAAATGTTTCAGTAATTTAACACAAATAAATCTGCAATTTCTACTTTATGCAATGTTAATTTTGGGGAGAAATGTTGGATTAAACTGATTTTACTTATTCAATCTTTAAGAAAATGCACACAATAGAGCTGTCCAAAATTGCTTAGATGCAAGCATAATATATATATATATATATATATATATATTTTAAAACATAAAACCAAACACTGGGCAGAAAGAGTTATACGAACATAAATGCTGCTTCAAACACTGCTGAACAGGATTTTATCAGACACTTAAAAAAACCCAAAACAGTGAATTCTGAACTGTCCAAATTTACTTACTAGAAAATGAGAATAGAAACATTCTGGTTTAAACAATGTTAATATCATCAAACATCCAGGGAAATACAACAAATTAAAAGGGAATCACTTCAAAGAATAAAGGGCCTACACCTTAAATAATAATAAATCTAATACTTGACATTCATCTCCCAGGAACATAAAATTAGATAAACTTTTTGCAAGGACATTCAGAACAGCCAATCCAGTTTATTAATAATTTCCTGTTTTCATACTAGAAGCTCATATTATCTGGTCACAGCCGCGGTAGACCTCCACAGATATTTAATAAAGCTGCCGTTGGTAATCCTCTCTGATTACCTATAACCTTCCAGCTATAACACACACTGTGCTGCAGCTCCACAGAAGGACATCACACTGTCACCTGGTATGATGTTTGACAGCTTATTCTGCTACATCAAGCCAGCACAAAATTACTTTTTCCAAATCCATCCCTAGTTAATAAGCAAAAGCAATAATGGTATTCAGCATGCGTAATACACTGAGAAGGCAAAATGAGGCAACAGAGAGAAAAAGATTAAAGAATCTCTCTTATGAAGAAGAGATCAAAAACTGAATCTTGTAACATACAACAATGTTTCAATTATAAAACCACGCAGAGAGCTCTGCATATCACTCTACAAAACCCATACTGCAATTCTAAGAAACACAAGAGAAAATTCCTATTGTGTTTACACTAGATGCACTCTTATTCTAGTTCAAACAGAGCAACATTTCAAAATTTCCTTTCTATATTTTGCTCAGAAATTCTCCTGGGAGCATGAACTGACTTACTTTTACTGGAAATGTCTAGTTAATAGAAATATATTGCTTTGATCTAGTTTTCACTAAAGCATACACCGAGATTAATAAGGTATTTTGCTTATTGAACAGAACAGAATTACTATCATCTAAATTTACAGAAACACTGAAAACTATTCATTTAAAAAATACCCAAATGCCCTGTACACGCATACAAAAGCCCTATGTTCAAATGAAAATAGATGTGCTTACATTAAAAGTCTGAAAATCTGCTTCATATTTTACAAAAATTGGTGAGTGATCCAAGAATTAGCAAAAAGATGTATTAAGTATGTAAAAAGGTTGGTGGGTAAGTATCTTTTAAACTCTATAGAAGGACCCAACACAGTATATATTTCCACAAGGCATCTGAGAGGAACTTGGTCATAAATGTTACAATGGTTACCATCTCATTCCTCTTAAAGCCAACAGAGCAAGGAATGCCATTGTAAATGAATTAAGTGATATGAAAATCTTACAATTAGAATTTTACTGAATATCATTACAAAATATTTTCCCTATACACGTTATCAATAATTTTCAACAAAAAAGAAAATTTATGGCAGTCTGCCTTTCCCTTCATTTTCTCATAACACATCACCTACCCATGGCAAGACTTCCTATCCTCATGCCCTGCTCAATAGCTAGAACCTTTCTAGCAATCACCGCCTCCCCGCTTTCTCTGAGATTCCACCATCCAGTCTTCTGCCACCTGCAAACAGCTGAAGTCTTCATGGTACCCATGGAGTGGCAAGTACTCTGGATTCATCACTCAAGCTCCTTCAGACCCCTGCCAATATCACTGTTGACAAGCTGCTAGAGAGATCCAACCATTGGGGCACAGGCTGTAGGACACTACTCTGTTTAGTACTGAACCTATTCTTAACTTCAATTTTTTTAACAAAGTACTTTTGTAAATCATTTACTGTCATTTCCCCTCACACCACACACTGTCATTTCCACCCACTCTCATCCCCCCAAGGATTGGATCTGGGGGCCATGAACCCCACAGTTACAGGTTCTTCAGTTTTTGAAGGGGGAACCCAAGTCCAATTTGTGGCTGAGTGGTTCCTCTTGTGTTGCCATGAACTTCCTCCTCATTGCTAGCCTATGAACACACTGGAGCATTTTGCTGCAGTGTCACTACTACTTCTGGCCATAAAGATTGAGGGCAGCTTAGTAATGTGAAAGATAGCATGGTGCAATTGACTAACTACACTTCTGGTAGCAAGGAACTCCTGTTTTCTAATCCAAGAACTGGCCATTTGTGTCTTTGTTCAAGTCGCAGTTTTCTGCTTTAGTTTCTTCATTTGCAAAATAAAGAAAATAACACTTTATTTCTACATCATAGGGCTGTTGTGATGAATACTTAGCATTTGTAAAATGCTATATAAGTGCTAAGTATTTTGGACTTATATATTCTATTGTACACATAGATAGAGGAATACTGCAGAGAGACAATGCAATACAGATGGAGAAATAGGCAGAGAGAAATAAGAATGCAGAAACCAGAGGAAGACCAGTCAGGACGGAGAATTAATAAAAATCTAGAAAGATTAGAAACATAGAAAATGAAATGAGATTCAATATTTAAAAGTGCAAGCTAATACATCTGGAGGAAAATTATCTGTAACAGATTCAGTGGGAGACAGAAACGCATATAGGACTGCTGGTGCTTGAAACCACTGCCTGTCATGCTGACCAATATTGTCTCATTATTTCCTTGCACTCCCCCATCTGTCTATTTCCATCTGTTGTCGTTTGTCTTATATTTAGACTGTGAGCTCTTTGGGCAGGGGGAGTCTTTTGGTTCTGTATTCCTAAAGTGCCTTGTACAACAGGGTTCTGGTACATAACTTGGTCTCCTAGGTGCTACATTAATACAAGAAATACGTATATTAATAACATAATAATAATCATTGTACTGGTCAAAATAAACAGTCAGATTAGACATGGAGATTGTAATATGATTCGGCTATGAAAAAAAGGCCAATGGAATTTAGTACTGTTTAAGTGAAAGAATCACATTATAGGACAGGAAGGTAAATACTCCTTCTTTTGGGCCCAGTCCACTGTTGACTTCTATGAGATTTTATATGGTTCTGGATCAGACCTGGAATGTATGCTATCTTTCCCAGGTTTCTAAATACTAAATAGCTACTGACCAACTGGAGGGGTTTCAGAAACCAACAACAAAAATTGTCAGAGGCTGGAGGGACAAATGTCTGCCTAAAGATTTATGATGCTAAATATGTATACTATAGCTTGGCTAACTGAGAGCTAAATTAGGAGATGTGATAACAGTCTATGAAAATCTAAGGGTGTAAATCCAATGCTGGAGAAGAATTATTCAGTGTGGTAAATAGGGATTTAACTAGGAGTTAATAGGATTAAAGAAACAAAGGAAAAACTAAAGCTGGATATCAGAGAATTCTTCCTGACAGTGAGAGAATAAACAAATATACAATACTTAGCTCTTATATAGCACATTTTATCCCTAGATCCTCAAAATACTTTACAAAGGAGGATAAGTAAAATTATTGCCTTTTTGCATATGGAGAAACTGAGGCAATCTCCTAACTAAGGCAAGGAGCTGGATATTTATGGCTTTAAAAATCAAACCCAACACTTTTAAATTTCAGCTGGAGATGCAGGACTTACCTAAACAGTTAGTGCATGGCCTGCTGACGTGTAAATTTACAGTACACCAGCTTGCCATGCACTAACTGGTTGTGTGAATCCCTTCTACCGTACATTAAAAGTTCCCTAGTGCACTTTTATCTACTGACGTTTGAAACCTCAGTAGATCAATGTGCAACAGGGAACTTTTAGTTAATGGTAGCGGGGTCCATGTTGCCAGATAGTGCACAACAAGCTGGTGCACTGTAGATTCACACCCCACCTTGTTGCACATTAACTATCTATTTAGTGAAGATCTGCATTATTGGTGAATGATCCTTATCGAGTGGTTTAAGGTACCTTCTTGGTGTTTATTATAAATCCATGTGCTTACAGAAGATCCAGAGTCTGATCTGTGGCACTGTTGTACTGCAGCCTGGGATGCAACTTGTTGACTAAAATGTTGTCCAACAGGGATATAGGCGAATATCCTGGGACCTGAGCCTGGTTATCATAACCACCAGCATCTTCCTAAATACCAAGGGGCCACCAGGAGACTGAATGGAAGGGTTCAGTACTGATAGTAATCTGTGCCATAAGCAAATATCAGAAGCCTGCAGTGGAAGGGGTGCACTAGAATGTGAAGGTATGCGTCTGCTAAATCCACTGTGATTAGGGAGTCCCTTCAGACAAGGATGTCATTATCACACCTATAGAACTGTTTTCTTCATCCATTTGTTGAGACTTTCAATATCAAGGATAGCCCTGACTCCTCCAGTGTGCTTTTGAACAGTGAAGAAGATGGACTAAAGCCCTGAGAAATGTTCTTCTGGAGGAAGTCCTTCTTTCACTCCCATGTCCAGTAGGTAGGAGACCTCATTCTGGACTAGCTTGTACTTGGCAGGATCAGTGTTGACTGGAGACTGGATGAAGAAGGGGTGTGGTAGAGCCCTTGGCTCAAGCATGTATCCCTGAGCACTCTCACACACACCTGCTTGTCTGTGGTTGAAGCAAACCATTCATTTTGAAAATGAGAAATCCTCTCTCCCAAACTCTGATCTGGGCAGATACACATTTGTCATACAGGGCTTCTGGAAGCTGCAGGAGCTCCTCTAGGTTTTCTGCTTACTCCTCAGCTCCAAGGTTTTCCCTTGACATATCCATTGTCTTTTCTCTGGAACCTCTTGGAGGAAGATGGAAGAAAGGAGCCACTCTGTCTGAAAGTGGGTCTGGGATCTCTTCTTAAGGCATTAACTGGAAAGAAGAGGGATTGTTTGGTTTTAGCCACATTTTCAGCCACTATCTTCTGAAATTTTATCTTATTGTATCTAACTTTTCTTCAAGAGGGAGAGATCCTGTGAATTAAGAGGCGCATAGGACTTGTTTGGAGTGAGTATCTACTTTCCAGGAATGAAGCCGCATGTGTCTCCTGGCTCCAGAACTAGATGCTGTGGCCCTGGTAAAAAACAAACAAACAAAAAAAACCCTCATAGTATCCATTGAAGCATCTGCCATGAATGTTGTTGCTAGGGTGATTTTCCTAAATATAAACTTAAAGTTGTTTTGGTTTTTGCCCTGAAGGGCTCTAAGGACATTGTGGCTTAAGCAATATAAGTGTCTTCCAGAGATGCTCTGAGAGTGGCTGAAGAAGTACCAAAATACCTTCTGAGGGTGCTTTCCACCTTCCTATCTGTTGGATTCTTGGAAAGACATCTACTTTGGGTGAAATCACCATGTCCTTTCCAAGAGATGCTACAGCAGCACTGAGCTTAGGCACATCAGTGATGGTATTTTTGGCACCTGAGCTTGTAGAATCTGAAAATGTACCTGTTAATGTATTTACCATTTTCAGGAGCTTCTCTCTCCACCTTGAGATCAATGGAATTGCTACTTTGGGAGACAATTTAGTGGGGAAAGTCTTTGTTCCGAGGCTTGTCCTCAAGGGACTGCTCTGGTTGTATCTGTAACAAGGCTACAACCCTTTTGCACATGGTTTCAAACTTCTCGGGGGAAAAAAACCTGTTTTGTTGCATTTTGTCTGAATCTGATCATTCTCTTTCATTGATAGAGGAATAGGGATCTGAATATGAGTCCAAATACTTTTGGGCTTGTTGGAATGTTTTCAACTGCGTACTTTGCAGTTCTGCTCTGTGTCTCCTGGTCGTAGAGTCGTGGCTTCTTGGGGGGATGGGGTGCCAATATGCCTATCCAGCTTAAAGCTTTGTGCCCATCAGTGCTATGGCAGCTGGCTGAGAATAGGCAGGTCATAATTCACTGCTTTGCAGCTGGAGCACCATTTGGGTGTAGACTTGTGTTTGCTTGGCTGCTCTGTTATCCCTGAAAGGGGACAAAGGAGCTCAGCAAGGAGAAGCTGCAGCAGGGACTCTGTGTGGCTTCAGTGACTGCGTTACTGGGTAGTTTGTCCAGGAGGAGGAGGAGGAGAAGAGAAAACAAAGAAAGCTGCTCACTACAACTCGAAACTGAAAAAAACAAGTAGGAAAAGGAAAGCTCAGGAGCAATGAGAAATGTGATGGACTGCAAACGCAGAGTCAGAAGATCTGGTGGCAAGCCAGAGAAAAGCAGACATAGCCAGCATGGGTTGTGGTGCAGCTTTGAACTGCATATGGAACTGCACTTGGGACGGGAATAACTCACGTACAACAGAACTGTGGAATACTTTGGGCTGCACTGAATATCTAAGTACTAATGGGCTCTTGAAAAAGGCATAACAAGAACCAATGGTGAAGCTGAAGACAAAGACATTGAAATTTGAAATAAGGCACACATTTTTTTAACAGTGAGGGTAACTAACCACTGGCACGATCTTCCAATGGTAGTGGCAGATTCTTTCTCTCTTGATGTCTTCAAATCAATACTGGGTGCCTTTCTGGAAGATATACTTTAATATATTTTTAGTATACCTTAGAAAAGGTTCAGAAAAGGGCAACTAAAATGATTAGGGGTTGGAACAGGTCCCACATGAGGAGAGTTTAAAGAGGGTCTCAGGTGAGTTCAGGCTTTGATCCCCCCTCCTGGGGTCATGTAGTAATTTTTGTCATCAGCAGTCACGGTGCAATGAAGTTTGAGAACACCTGATTTAGATGCTGCAAGGTCTGTTTTGCTACAACTTTTCCACTCAGTCTACTCAAAAATGGAAGATGGGATACTATGTGAAAGCTTTTCAGATCATCAGTGTCAAGCGATGGAGTCGTGTCCAAACTCTGCACTATTGTTTTCTTAAAACAATAGGTGATCAGCTCTCTCTGAGAGAGGCAGCCACAATCTGCACCATGAATGAACCTAATACTTTGCTGCTGGCTTAAAGTAGCCTTGAGTACTCTCAGGCTCTCCTCTATCTCAGTGAGCAAAACTGGCTGAAACAAACAGATAACATAAAGGAGGAACAAACACTGCTAAAGTAGTGCAACCAACTGGGCAGAACTGCAAGAAGTCTCAGGAACAAGGACAATAAAGTGCTTAGGCTGGAAGTATGTGCTGCAGATATATTTGTTATATACTATCACGTACCTTCACTACCACATGAAATGAAATGGAAGTGGCTGAAAACAGTAGCACACTGCAATAGCTTTACAGTCTTTGAACACATTTTATGGGTGCAAAATATAAATCCTTTACTAAATGGATCTCACTTCAAAGCATACATGATACCTCTGTGAATTTCAATGTATATCTCAATATATAGCATGATTATGTTAATACAGACTTTTGAGTCATTACAGTGCATCATGGCATAAAGTATTGACTATATAGTGGAAAAGTAAGAAAATTAGTATATGGGCTGCAAAAAGAAAAGGAGTACCGGTGGCACCTTAGAGACTAACAAATTTATTAGAGCATAAGCTTTCGTGAGCTACAGCTCACTTCATCGGATGCATTTGGTGGAAAAAACAGAGGAGAGATTTATATACACACACACAGAGAACATGAAACAATGGGTTTATCATACACACTGTAAGGAGAGTGATCACTTAAGATAAGCCATCACCAGCAGCGGGGGGGGGGGGGGGGGGGGGAGAAGGAGGAAAACCTTTCATGGTGACAAGCAAGGTAGGCTAATTCCAGCAGTTAACAAGAATATCAGAGGAACAGTGGGGGGTGGGGTGGGAGGGAGAAATACCAGGGGGAAATAGTTTTACTTTGTGTAATGACTCATCCATTCCCAGTCTCTATTCAAGCCTAAGTTAATTGTATCCAGTTTGCAAATTAATTCCAATTCAGCAGTCTCTCGTTGGAGTCTGTTTTTGAAGCTTTTTTGTTGAAGTATAGCCACTCTTAGGTCTGTGATCGAGTGACCAGAGAGATTGAAGTGTTCTCCAACTGGTTTTTGAATGTTATAATTCTTGACGTCTGATTTATGTCCATTCATTCTTTTACGTAGAGACTGTCCAGTTTGGCCAATGTACATGGCAGAGGGGCATTGCTGGCACATGATGGCATATATCACATTGGTAGATGCGCAGGTGAACGAGCCTCTGATAGTGTGGCTGATGTGATTAGGCCCTATGATGGTATCCCCTGAATAGATATGTGGACAGAGTTGGCAACGGGCTTTGTTGCAAGGATAGGTTCCTGGGTTAGTGGTTCTGTTGTGTGGTGTGTGGTTGCTGGTGAGTATTTGCTTCAGATTGGGGGGCTGTCTGCAAGCAAGGACTGGTCTGTCTCCCAAGATCTGTGAGAGTGATGGCTCATCCTTCAGGATAGGTTGTAGATCCTTGATGATGCGTTGGAGAGGTTTTAGTTGGGGGCTGAAGGTGATGGCTAGTGGCGTTCTGTTGTTTTCTTTGTTGGGCCTGTCCTGTAGTAGGTGACTTCTGGGTACTCTTCTGGCTCTGTCAATCTGTTTCTTCACTTCAGCAGGTGGGTATTGTAGTTGTAGGAATGCATGATAGAGATCTTGTAGGTGTTTGTCTCTGTCTGAGGGGTTGGAGCAAATGCGGTTATATCGTAGCGCTTGGCTGTAGACAATGGATCGAGTGGTATGATCTGGATGAAAGCTAGAGGCATGTAGGTAGGAATAGCGGTCAGTAGGTTTCCGATATAGGGTGGTGTTTATGTGACCATTGCTTATTAGCACCGTAGTGTCCAGGAAGTGGATCTCTTGTGTGGACTGGTCCAGGCTGTGGTTGATGGTGGGATGGAAATTGTTGAAATCATGGTGGAATTCCTCAAGAGCTTCTTTTCCATGGGTCCAGATGATGAAGATGTCATCAATGTAGCGCAAGTAGAGTAGGGGCATTAGGGGACGAGAGCTGAGGAAGCGTTGTTCTAAGTCAGCCATAAAAATGTTGGCATACTGTGGGGCCATGCGGGTACCCATCGCAGTGCCGCTGATTTGAAGGTATACATTGTCACCAAATGTGAAATAGTTATGGGTCAGGACAAAGTCACAAAGTTCAGCCACCAGGTTAGCCGTGACAGTATCGGGGATACTGTTCCTGACGGCTCGTAGACTCCCTCCTCAGGCCCTTCGTTACCAGCACTCCCAGCTATCTTCGAGACACCACCGATTTCCTGAGGAAACTACAGTCCATTGGTGATCTTCCTAAAAACACCATCCTAGCCACTATGGATGTAGAAGCCCTCTACACCAAGATTCCACACGAAGATGGACTACGAGCCTTGCAACAAAGCCCGTTGCCAACTCTGTCCACATATCTATTCAGGGGATACCATCATAGGGCCTAATCACATCAGCCACACTATCAGAGGCTCGTTCACCTGCGCATCTACCAATGTGATATATGCCATCATGTGCCAGCAATGCCCCTCTGCCATGTACATTGGCCAAACTGGACAGTCTCTACGTAAAAGAATGAATGGACATAAATCAGACGTCAAGAATTATAACATTCAAAAACCAGTTGGAGAACACTTCAATCTCTCTGGTCACTCGATCACAGATCTTAGAGTGGCTATACTTCAACAAAAAAGCTTCAAAAACAGACTCCAACGAGAGACTGCTGAATTGGAATTAATTTGCAAACTGGATACAATTAACTTAGGCTTGAATAGAGACTGGGAATGGATGAGTCATTACACAAAGTAAAACTATTTCCCCCTGGTATTTCTCCCTCCCACCCCACCCCCCACTGTTCCTCTGATATTCTTGTTAACTGCTGGAATTAGCCTACCTTGCTTGTCACCATGAAAGGTTTTCCTCCTTTCCCCCCCCTGCTGCTGGTGATGGCTTATCTTAAGTGTTCACTCTCCTTACAGTGTGTATGATAAACCCATTGTTTCATGTTCTCTGTGTGTGTGTATATAAATCTCTCCTCTGTTTTTTCCACCAAATGCATCCGATGAAGTGAGCTGTAGCTCACGAAAGCTTATGCTCTAATAAATTTGTTAGTCTCTAAGGTGCCACCGGTACTCCTTTTCTTTTTGCGAATACAGACTAACACGGCTGCTACTCTGAAATATATGGGCTGCAGAAGCAATTTTTCCAAACTTATTAACCGAGAAGCATTAAACTTTTGTTTAAACCGCTACCAAAAGACTTTGTTTCCTAAAGGGCTGCCTACAATATTTCATTTTTGAAAGTCAGTGAATTGGCCTGTGAATATTAATAACACACGTGAAATCTCGTCCTTCCTCCCATCCCCAAAAAACATGTACTTTTCAATTTTCTGCTTACACTTGTAATCAGAAAAAACAGCTTAAGGGAACTAGGAATGAATGTTTTTTAAATTGCCACTGGAATGAAAAACTGCATGCCAAAGTGCATTTTAATAGACGCATTTTAACCATTTCTGCTCACAAAACTTCAATGATCCAATTTTATAGTACCCCATGATATTTAGGTAACCAAAGTTGCAATGTACTACTGTCAAAATAGTATTACACTACTACTGTCTTTAGAAAATACTTCTATTGATATTTTAAGGGAGAATGCAGTCTTTTAATGAAATTTTTCCGTATGAATACTATATTAATTTAAAACAAAGCTTTAGTATCAACATTCTTTTCAAAAATTGCTTTTGGATGAGGTTTAATTGGAGGGAGACTTTTTTATACCACTATTAATAATACCTCTAGTGGGTGCAATCCCATTTTCCCAGTATCATTTCGATTCAAACTCTTCCATGGAGTAGCAGGCCGCAATTTCTGCACCTCTGCTGTAATTCTACTGTAATTCTTGCACAGAAGCGTAATCAATCAATCCTATTTTCCCCATGCTAGCCAACTGTCCCCTTAAATGCAACAATAGAATTCAATATGAATAGAATTGCAGTGCTAGGGGGACAACCAGCCACTACACAGAGACAGGGTTGATTAACGTTAAAGCATTTGTGGGAGAGTTATAGAAGAATTAACAACAGAGTCATTGAAATTTGCAGCCTCCACACTTCATGAGAGGGAAAGGAAGCTACAAGAGGTACTGCTAATAAATAAATCTGCAACTAAAGCTGCATCAAAAATCATCTTTTGTAGCTTCAGCTTCAATTTGTGGGCTGCTTTTATTAACTATGCAAAAATTGGTTGCGACTTCAATTCTACAGTGGCTACAATGCTAGGACAGCTTAAATTCAAAGTCATAGGGAACATTTTCTTAAACTAGGACGTATCCTTCCAAATTGATTCTTCTCCCCACTCCTTATTGAGGTAGTCAGTGAGGGGGTGGAACTTGAACACACTGAATTTCTGGTTTTCTTACTCAGTACAAAAATTAGGTGTAATATCATTGCACAGTAATTTTTCAGTATGCAGTTTCTATTGTACAGCTGTAGAAATTCTTGTAAGATCTGTGGTGACCCTGCCAAACCATAACTCTCAAAAATCTTGGCTTTGTGGATTTTTTTTAATATTCAAATTATCTGATTAAAATTTTGCTTTAATTTGAGTACAAACATGAATATATTAAATTCATCTTTTCAATAGCTCATTTTATATAACCAACTCATTACTAGACTTTTAATACAAAGCAAAACTACCATGAAGCCAAACTTCATGAAGTTAGTTTCTTTTATCCTGAATCCCACACTGTGGATGTAACAAGGTAACTGAGATCTTCTGTTGAGCCACCCTGTTGGTTTTGTAAACCCAGCAGAGACATGATAAATTCCTGCTGACTCACTGAAGCAGGTGTGAATTTTTTGTGATTCCTGTGAGCCTGAGCTTGCCTAAACCTGAGTTACCTCTGAGTTTGAGCCTGCTTAAGACTGACGAGTCATCCCTGAGCCAGATGAATATGATGACTAATTAGAGGCAATTGCCTGCATGTCTTGTTACGGGCCCCAGGCCATTCAATCAGGGTTCAACCAATCCACAGGTTACAACTCACCCAGGCGAGTCCCAAGGATCCTAAGGGAAACAGTCTCTCCCGTCAGTTGAACATCATTACCTGGCAGGGAACACTGTCGTTGCCAGTAATTTCAACAGAGAGCCCTTGTTCCTGCTCTAACTGTTCCTGTTTCCATTTGAGCCAGCCTCTACTCCAGCCTCCATCTGCTCCTGCTTGAGCCAACTGACCAAAGACTATGACAGTCTTGTTAACTTGAATTATAAAAAATGGGGTGGTACTTTCCTAAGCTCAGCCAATTTGGGATGTCAGAATAAAATGCCACTCACACCAGATTGTGAAGATGCTCAAAATATGAACGTGTGTACTCTGCTAAGTTCCTAAGACTTGGCTCCTTCTCAAAGATAGATGCTTAGATACACCTGGGGAATGAGCAGTCCCAGTACATTGTAAAGATCGTCATAATATGCTTACCCTCATCCTTTCTTACATGCTGGGATCAGCAATGAAATCGATAAAAATGCTTACATTTTATATTATTGTCATTTGGCATTTGAGTTACTGGGTCGTGAGAGGAAGGGGCCAGGTCTCACCTCTCAGAACTGTTGCTTCTGGATTTCTGTGGATTCAGGAAGACATCACCACATTGGTTTGCATACTTCCAGATCTATTTGTTGCATCCATTAGTGATGGACTTTTTCTTATGAAATATGAAAATCTTGAGCATAAGATGGCAGCCTCAAAAAGGTTCAAGCCTTGATTGCTTGCTGAATTGTAAGAGAGGTGCCAAAACTCCAGCCAAGCTTAGGGAGAAACACAAACTATGTCTAACACTATGAGCTAGGTTCCTCTGCTTGTGTACACATACTTGTGCTAGCTTTCATGGAGCTAGAACAAGTCTAAATAGCAGTGTCAATGTGGTAGCATGGGTAGTGGCAGCAGAAGCAAGGCTGAGCCATGTTGAGTACATACCCACTGGTTTCAGGTAGGTTTGTACTCAGCATGGCTCTGCCGTGTGTCCACTCCCGCTAGGCATATTATCGTGGCTATACTGCTATTTATACTCATTCTAGCTCAATGAGAGACAGTGTAGACCAGTGGTTTTCAAACTTTTTTTCTGGCAAGCCAGCTGAAGAAAATTGTTGATGCTTGCGACCCAACGGAGCTGGGGATGAGGGGTTTGGGGTGTGGGAGGGGCTCAAGGATGAGGGGTGCAGGAAAGGGCTCTGGGTTTGGGGGAGGGCTCAGGGCTGGGGGAGGGGATTGGGGCATGAGGTTATGGCACTTGTTTACCTCGAGAGGCTCCTGGTAAGCGGGGCAGCGGGGGTGCTAAGGCAGGCTTCCTGCCTGTACTGGCACCATGGACCATGCTAAGCCCCAGAAGTGGCCAGCAGCAGGTCCAGCTCCTAGGCTGGGGGGGTCAGGAGGCTCTGGCCGCTGCTCTTGCCCGCAGGCACCACTCGTCCACCCCAGCTCCCATTGGCCATGGTTCTTGGCCAATGGGAATGGGGAGCTGGTGCTTGGGGCAGGGACAGCGCCAGCGCAGAGCCCCACAGCCCCCCGGTCTAGGAACTGGACCTGCTGCTGGCTGCTTCTGGGGTGCAGCACGGTTTCAGAACCGGTAGGGACTAGCCTGCCTTAGCTGAGCAGCCCTGATGACTGGACTTCTAATGGCCTGGTGGGTGGTGCTGGCGAGAGCCACCACGACCCAGTTCCTTACATTCCATGACCCAGTACTAGGTCGTGACCTGCAGTTTGAAAACCACTGGCGTAGACATAGCCTGGGTCACAGGTTTATGTTTTTATCATTGTTATTAGAATTACCAGTAAAGATAAACCTTAAGAATTAAATAAATGTGGATCAAAAGTAATACTGGGTATTGGTTCACAACAGAGCAGGGTGAGAATGTGAGCTACTTACACAGTGTTGTAACTGTTATGAAACTGGGTCTAATTACAATTTCTATACTATGGTGCAGCACACAAATCTATGCAAAAACTGCTTTCTTGAAATCAGTTAGCTCGGGGAAGGAGAAGATTAGTAAAATCCTTTGTGAGATCATACTTTGTTGATCTAATACAACTAAGGTTGTATTGATTTTTATTTTATGTGGCTACAAAATAAATGTCTGCAGTTCTATTTTACTTTAACTGAAACAAATGGCTAAAAATTTTAATGAATTATTAATGCCTAATTTTAGCTTCTTTCCGCTTTGCTTCTAATGGGCCGAAAGAGAAACACGCACCCAGCCCTGGCACATGTATTGCATAAATCAAGGGGAAAAGTTAACTGCTTATGAGTGACGTTAATCAAATATTATTTTGGAGGCTTAACATTAGTTCAAGATTGTGCCCACTCCCTGTGTAGGTGTGAAAAAAGGAGTGGCTGAAAGGAGAACAATTAAAAGACTCCTCTCCACTTTTGTGCCCTGCACCGGAGTCAGTTGCTCAGAGAGCAGAGAACTGCTGACACTGGACTTCAGAGGGGTAGAAAGGAGGAAGAGAGTCATGGGACTGTTCCTACCAGTACCAGCCAACAGAGCTTTTGGGATACAAAGGAGAGCAAATGCTGCTCCAGTGGAAAAGGTGGCACAGCAGCCACTCATCGAGAGCTCCTCCTTTAGGGAGCATCACTATTTCACCCCTCCACTGGCCTTAGTTTTGCGCAGGAGTGGAGAAGATCATACATGTAAAAGAAACCTATCTGATGTATTATATAAAATCAAATGAGCAAGAATGAACATAGGCAATTCCAATAATCACGTTATAAACATCTGTCTGTACCTCATTGCTTCCTCAGTCACCATCTTTATGCCTTGTATTTTCTTCAGTTCAGTGTTACAATTTTCTATCTTCATCTTATGGGCAGACTATGCTTTAGTTGCTTTTTCATTTTGGTCATAGAGACTCAAGATATCTTTGTGGAGGGAGGCATTTTCCATTTTTTTTTTGTTCAGCTGAGCAAGAAAGTTTATATTCTTAGGAGCTTGGTTCATACCTCTTCTTTGGCTTCTCAGCAGCCAGGAAGGAAAGGGTTGTATCCTGCCTCTGCCTCACAGTAACCACAGCACTGATAGGACCAGGTACTGGTTGGTGAAATGGATACTAACTAAGCTGCAAGGCTGGTGAATTCCCCTCCTCATGAGGGCAGGCAAAATCACTCTACTAAAAAAAGTAGGGTCAAAAGGACAAGTAGTCAGAGAACCTAGGTGTTATTCCCATCCGTCTACTCCCATCAGTTCACTTCCTTGCCCACCTCCGTGACATGGATCAAGATCACAGATGAAAAGTGCTATATAAATCCTCAGCAACATTACTAGCATTATTAGTACTTCTGTCCCTCTGTGGGCTATTGAGTGTGCAGCAGCAGAGACATTCTCATACAGGAGAAAAGGGAACAAGACCCACCAATGGCTGCTGCTCTTTACTGTATATGTTTGGCTACTGTTTCCTTAACCATGTAGGAAAGCCCTTGGGCCTTTAGCTGTTCCTGCTGGGCTAAACACCTAGCCCCCTTCTCTAGATCAGAAGAGGGACAACCATCCCCAGGTTCTGAGCAATCCTCTGAGAAGGGAATGAAAAATCAAGAAGTTGCACCAGCCCCACAGTCCAGTGAGAGGAGAGGTTGAACCAGACCCCCAAATATGGACTGTAGAAAAAGCTATTTTCTATACCTCTTGCCACTTCCACAATTCCTGGTTCTCTGCAGGCAGTGCTGTGCAAACACCCACCATTGTTAGTAAATGTGTTCACCTAGATGAGTGAGTAGGTGATGTGGGTAAACTGGGGTGGGTTAGAAAAAAGAATTTCTGTAGGGATATTGTTAGGAACAAGAAGAGAGGTAAACAGTTTGAAAAGGAAGAGAGAAAAAATATATGTAGGAAGGGAAATGAGAGGGACAAAGAAGATGAACAGATATGGAAAACAATTTAATACCAACTTCAATATATCTGTATTCATTCCCAGACAATCAAAAATAACTCCTTGCAAGCATGTTCGGTTTTGATATAGCTATATGTCTCACATGTAATTCCCTGATACCTATTATCAGGTTAGTACAGGTACTCCTACATATGTCCCGTCCCATATGACACTTTCTGTTACTCTCTGTGACCCCTATTTATTTTTAAATATTTTCAATTCTGGTAAATACATCTAACCACCTCAAACCTGGATAAGCATCTTGCACACCTTTGCTGTAGTAGAGGTTGTGCTTCTTTAGGAGTTTGTTTGGTTATTTCTGTCAGCTCAAGCACATGATCTTTTTAGGGAGAATATTGTTCCTCTTCTAAGTAATCAGGATGCCCCTAGGTAATGATAGCTGGCTCACTGGTAATGGTATACAATCTTGTACTCAAAATTGTGGGATTAGTGCCCACCACTGTCAAAGGGAGAAGTCATTTGTGGAAATGTCTAATTTATTAAAGTGATAGCAAGCATGGATTTGTCAAGAACAAATCATGTCAAACCAATCCACCCTCTTCCTTGGCAGGGTTATTAGCCTACTGGATAGGGGAGGGGAAGCAGTATATCTGATATATCTTGATTTTAATAAGGTTTTTGACATAGTCCCACATAACATTCTCATAAGCAATCTAGAGAAATATGGTCTAGATTAAATTACTATAAAATGGGTGCACAACTGTTTGAATGGCCACATTCAAAGAATCGTTATGAATGGTTCATGGTCAAACTGAGAGGGCATATCTAAAGGATACTCATGGGAGTCAGTTATGGGTCTGGTACTTTTCAAAATGTTCATTAAGGGCTTAGATAATGGAGAGAGAGTATGCTTATAAAATTTGCAGATGACACCAAGATAGGGAGATTTGCAAGCACTTTGCAGAACAGGATTAGACTTCAAAATGATCTTGACCAATTCCAGAATTGGTCTGAAACTACAAGATGAAATTCAATAAAGTGTAAAGTACTTTGCTTAAGAAGGAAAAATCAAATGTACAACTACAAAAAGGGGAATAACTGAATAAGTGGTTGTACTGCTTGAAAGGATCGGGGGGATGGGGGGGGTTGTGGTGAACAGCTTCCCCCTTTGACTGCTGGAAACTGTGGCTGGTATGCCCTCTTTGTCAATTAAGAAGCAGACGCAGTTCACCAGAATACCTGCACCAAGTGCCTCTATTATTGCTTATGCTTCAGGTACATCACAACATAGCAGCAGTTATGTGAAGACCCCTCTTCCTTTTCAATGGCTTTTATACTGCTAGCTTTCTTCTCAGAGTTATCCAGCTGGTGAGCTAATGACCTCTTTAGCTCATCATGCTCCCTACAGGTGCAAGTGATCCCTCCTACCCTTCCAAACCAAACTAAACCTTCCAAACCAGGCCCACCTAGTCTAACTACACCCCGTACCCTGGATGTTCTAGGTGACAGGGGTGCTGGCTTCCACAAGGCTCAACTTATAACTGCCAAGAGCACCCTGTCACAGGTCTATAGTGGATCACAAACTGAATATGAGTCAACAATGTGATGCAATTGTGGAAAAGGTTGATATGATTCTGTGATATATTAACAGGAGTGTTGCATGTAAGACATGGCAGGTAACTGTTCCATTCTACTTGGTGCTGGTGAGGCCTCAGCTGGAATAATGTGTCTAATTCTGGGTTCCACACTTTAAGATGTGGTTTAAAAAGGTTTAAAAAAACTGGGCATGTTTAGTCTTGAGAAAAGAAGACTGAGGGGAGACCGGATAACAGTCTTCAGCTATGTAAAGAGCGGTTGTAAAGAGGACTATGATCAATTGTTCTCCACGTCCACTGAAGGTAAGAGAAGTAATGGGCTGAATCAGCACCTAGGGAGCTGTAGGTTAGCTATTAGGAAAACTTTCCAACTATAAAGGCAGTTAAGCTCGGCAATGGGATTCCAAGGGAGGTTGTGGAATCACCATCACTGGAAGTTTTTAAGAATAGGATGGACAAACACCTGTTAAGGCTAGTCTATGTTTACTTGGTCCTGCCTTAGCACATGGGACTGGACAGGATGGTCCCTTTCAGACCTACATTTCTACAATTCTATGAAAGGCAAATGAAGGAAATGAAATGGCACTCAAGATGGCAACTTTCTGTACTGAAATAACCCTTCTGCTATTGTTCACACAGGAAAACCCTCACCATTCTACAACTCTTACAGTTCCTCCAGTTTATTTTGTAAACAGCTGTAACAAGGTGTAAGAGCAGTATCAGCAGCTTGATTGATAATACCACAACTTGCATAGTTATTAGGTACCAGAACTATGTGATCAGTTAACAGACAGAACACTAGTATTCCACAGTTCACTGGTTAGGCTGTTAAAAAGACGCCTTCTCATAAACAAAGACTGAATCTATAGCAGTCTCTTATATGCCTTCTTTTGTAAGCACAATATTTTGTTTTTTATTGGGAATCACCTATTGTTGAAGTCTTTGTCTTGGATTTCCAAACTCAGTCATTCTGTGTCCATTGTGGTAGATAAGTGTAAGCATTTCCATTAGTGATTTTAAATGCATGTCTGTTTTGAAAATCCAATCATGGTTATGTGCACTGGATGTTGTGTAACAAGAATGTTGAGCCGATGGGGTACCAGTGTGTGCTTGCAGAGCTGAGATTTTGAGGAGCTAATGGAAATTGTGTGTGGTTTATAAATCACTCTGGTTCTTCCAGTGATCCCTCACTCTCACTGATCTTGGGAGACAGAGCAGTCCTCGCTCACAGACAACACTCCAACCTGAAGCAAATACTCTCCAGAAACCACACACAACAAAAACACTAACCCAGGAACTATCCTTGCAACAAAGCCCGATGCCAACTCTGTCCACATATTTATTCAAGTGACACCATCATAGGACCTAATCACATTAGCCATGCCATCAGGGACTCATTCACCTGCACATCTACCAATGTGACATATGCTATCATGTGCCAGCAATGCCCCTCTGCCATGTACATTGGCCAAACCAGATAGTCTCTACGCAAAAGAATAAATGGACACAAATCTGACATCAGGAATCATAACATTCAAAAACTGGCAGGAGAACACTTCAACCTCTCTGGCCACACAGTAAAAGACTTAAGAATGGCAATTCTGCAACAGAAAAGCTTCAAAAATAGACTCCAGTGAGAAACTGCTGAGCTTGAATTAATATGCAAACTAGATACCATTGGGTCATTACACATATTGAAACTATTTCCCCATGTTAAGTATCCTCACACCTTCTTGTCAACTGTCTCAATGGGCCATCTTGATTATCACTACAAAAGTTTTTTTCTCCTGCTGTTAATAGCTCATCTTAATTAATTAACCTCTTACAATTTGCATGGCAACTTCCACCTTCTCTGTATGTGTGTGTGTGTGTATATATATATCTTCTTACTGTATGTTCCATTCTATGCATCCAATGAAGTGGGCTGTAGCCCACAAAAGCTTATGCTCTAATAAATTTGTTAGTCTCTAAGGTGCTACAAGTACTCCTGTTCTTTTTGCTGATACAGACTAACAGGGCTGCTAGTCTGAAAGAAATAACACTTCCTTTTACTTTGTATCTGCGTTGTTGTAAGTATATGAATGCATCTGGAAATAATTTGACTGACTTCTAATTCACTGCTTAAGAATGATATATTTAATTGAATATTCCTGATGTCTTTTCCAAAGTATTTTCTCATAACTCTTAGAGAAGTGTTGCAAAAAGAATGCCCAATCTGTGCAGTAGGATGAAGCTCTGCCATGCAATGGTGATACACATGTTCTATGAAAAAAAAAGGAGTACTTGTGGCAACTTAGAGACTAACAAATTTATTTGAGCATAAGCTTTCATGAGCTACAGCTCACTTCATCGGATGCATTTGGTGGAAAATACAGAGGGGAGATTTATATACACACACAGAGAACATGAAACAATGGGTTTTATCATACAGACTGTAAGGAAAGTGATCACTTAAGATGAGCCATCACCAGCAGCGGGGGGAGGGGGGAAGGAGGAAAACCTTTCATGGTGACAAGCAAGGTAGGCTATTTCCAGCAGTTAACAAGAACATCTGAGGAACAGTGGGGGGTGGGGGGGGGAGAAATAACATGGGGAAATAGTTTTACTTTGTGTAATGACTCATCCATTCCCAGTCTCTATTCAAGCCTAAGTTAATTGTATCCAGTTTGCAAATTAATTCCAATTCAGCAGTCTCTCGTTGGAGTCTGTTTTTGAAGTTTTTTTGTTGAAGGATAGCCACCCTCAGGTCTGTAATCGAGTGACCGGAGAGATTGAAGTGTTCTCCAACTGGTTTTTGAATGTTATAATTCTTGATGTCTGATTTGTGTCCATTTATTCTTTTACGTAGAGACTGTCCAGTTTGACCAATGCACATGGCAGAGGGGCATTGCTGGCACATGATGGCATATATCACCTCGGTAGATGCGCAGGTGAATGAGCCTCTGATAGTGTGGCTGATGTGATTAGGCCCTATGATGGTGTCCCCTGAATAGATATGTGGACAGAGTTGGCAACGGGCTTTGTTGCAAGGATAGGTTCCTGGGTTAGTGGTTCTGCTGTGTGGTGTGTGGTTGCTGGTGAGTATTTGCTTCAGATTGGGGGGTTGTCTGTAAGCAAGGACTGGCCTGTCTCCAAGATCTGTGAGAGTGATGGGTCGTCCTTCAGGATAGGTTGTAGATCCTTGATGATGTGTTGGAGAGGTTTTAGTTGGGGGCTGAAGGTGATGGCTAGTGGCGTTCTGTTATTTTCTTTGTTGGGTCTGTCCTGTAGTAGGTGACTTCTGGGTACTCTTCTGGCTCTGTCAATCTGTTTCTTCACTTCAGCAGGTGGGTATTGTAGTTGTAGGAATGCATGATAGAGATCTTGTAGGTGTTTGTCTCTGTCTGAGGGGTTGGAGCAAATGCGGTTATATCGTAGAGCTTGGCTGTAGACAATAGATCATGTGGTATGATCTGGATGAAAGCTAGAGGCATGTAGGTAGGAATAGCCGTCAGTAGGTTTCCGATATAGGGTGGTGTTTATGTGACCATCGCTTATTAGCACCGTAGTGTCCAGGAAGTGGATCTCTTGTGTGGACTGGTCCAGGCTGAGGTTGATGGTGGGATGGAAATTGATCTTCCTAAAAACACCATCCTAGCTGCTATGGATGTAGAAGCCCTCTACACCAACATTCCACACAAAGATGGACTACAAGCCGTCAGGAATAGTATCCCCGATAATGTCACGGCTAACCTGGTGGCTGAACTTTGTGACTTTGTCCTCACCATAACTATTTCACATTTGGGGACAATGTATACCTTCAATATAGCTTTGAAAGCCTGTAAAATTTGCTCTGGAGCTGTTCAAGAGAATAAGAACTGCTGACATTAATATCAAATGTACAGGATAATGTCATATGGAGGGGACTGATACTGACAGCCACTGCCAGAGAATGTCATTTCTATTCTGGAGGATTGAATCATGAAGAAATATGCCTGCCTGCCACTCAAAGTTTGGAGGAAGATCAAAGCTAGGATCAATGATTACTTGAAACACCATGCCAGTATTCTAGTTTGCCCCATGACTGAATCTTGTTTCTCCTTCTCCCCTACCTTTTTTTATTGACACCTTCTTACTCTTTGACTGCCTAGAATACTGCTAACTGCACTGAAACCCAACTGTCTGGGTTTGCTGCATACATATTCTTAAAATGGTTTTGAAACAAGTAGAGAACACTTTGCAAGAATGCAGTGGTTACCTTGTATAATCCAGAAAAAAAAGCTGCAGCAAAGTGGCACCCAGGTGAATTTATGCTATTCTAATTTTCATACTGCCCTCATCATCATATTATCTGATAATCCTGCTGTAGGACATTTATGGGTTAAATGGACAGGACATGACCCCTAGAGCCAATAGTCTAAAGGTGAATGTACAGGAGTGAGATGAAGGATCTGTACCATAATAGGTGTGTTTGTCTTTCTGACACTCTATCTCCCTTTTTACTCCTGGGCTTCCCCACTAGCCAGTGAATACTAGAAGAGGATACTCTGTTCCCTGTCTATCCTGATGTTTGGTTCTATAGGTGAATTGGAGAGCATTTATAGCTGTCAGCCCCAGTCCTATACCTTCGTTATGCAGAAGCCTGAATTCTTGCATTATGAATGGGGTCAGGAAGACAGTTGGCCCATGACTGCTATCCATGCAGCATGTAGGGAACCAGGTCCTGCAGGAATTGAAACAGGGCTCAACAGCTCCTCCCAAGGACCTTTACCATATGTAGTTACACACAAAGTACTGCTATCCTGTAACTGAGTTCCTGCAGCAAGTAACAGAAACAGTAGTTGCCACAGAAATGGCAGAGTGGAGCTGAGTAAATTCACAGATATTTTAAGGCCAAAAGGGACCATTAAATCATCTAGTCTGACCTTCTGTATATCACAATCCCTTACATTTCACCCAGTTATCCCTGTATGGAGCCCATACAAAGCATCAGAATGTGTCTAGTTCCAAAGCATATTGCAGAAGATCTCCAGACTACTGTGGCTGATTCCCTGAGGGAGCCTGCAAAAGCAGCGGTTTCTTTTGTGGAATCAATCAGCCCCTTACCCAGCATCTAGACAAGCACACTCTCCCTGGCACAGCACTGAGTCAAAGCAGAAGGGTCAAAAAGCTCAACAAAACTCTAGTGGGAAAATTCCTCATAGAAGAACAACTAATACCAATATCAAGAAAGATGAGCAGCATGAAAGCAAATAGCGCAGGCCTCAAATGCAGAAGGAGAAGAAATACAATGGGAAGAAAATGGGGGAAAGGTCAAAAGAAGAAGTGACACCCCACTGACAACAGTTAAGTATGGTGAATGGGAAAAGGCAAAATTCCCATTAAACCTGGAAGAAAAACTAGCAGTAAAGGACAAAAATTCTATGTTATACCTCAGGTATGTGAGGGTGATAGCCACGTGTAATTGCATTTACTACACATCTTTGTCCACCCCACCTGCACTTTGCCTTCCTGTCACTACTTCTCACACACTAAACCTCTGGGTGGCTTCAGACAGGTTTTATTTTGTTTTTTAAACAACCAGCCCTGGAGATATTTTCTGCTTTCTCCAAAAAAAAAAAAAAAAGTAGAACTTCACTCCCAAGTCACCCTGGCTTGAGGCCCAGAATGGACACTTCATGCCTAGACTGATCTATTGTGACTAATCAGGACTACAATGTGTGATTTATATAACTGAAGTAGGGTTAATTTTCACCTTTCCAAAGAAGTCACAACAATTTCTTTTTCGCCTTCACATTTCCCTGAATATCATTTGTTACATTTATGGCTTATTATGAATTGAAAACATCTATTTTAGAGGTTTCTAAATGTATTAGTTATAATTTTGCTCTATCTCAGGTGTCTGGACAGTTGGATTAATGGTAATTGAGGAATTTATCTATACAGGATTATTTTTAAAGAATCTCTAAAACTTTTCTATCTTTTTTTCTGCACAGTATTGGGCATATACAGAAACAGTGGAGTCCTGTAGCTGGCATAAATTTGGGTTTCTTGTGACTTCATTAGTTGCGAGTCCCAACCAATGCTGATAAAACCTTTAGACTTCAACTGTTCCCATCTTCTGTACATATTCTACAATATTTATTTAACATTCTTATGAATCTGTATAGTACATATAAATTCCCTTGGCTGTAAAATAAGTGAATCAATAGGAGAAGGTATATGAAATCAGTGATGAGATTATATCCTAAAATAAATCAGAATATTTCAAGAATAAAGTAATGAATCCATTTCATTATTTCTTGCAGTGAGAACAGCAGTCTGAAAATTGGGAAGTTCAGTATGTAATGCATCATGGACTTTCATACAGAGAGCAGGAAAGCAATTCTAATAAATAGGCAGATCATATAAAAATGATTTGTATCTATATCTATCAGTCTGAACTCTGACAGGACTGTGCCCACTGTTTCCCCCAAAGTAGGTGATAATGAAAAAGTGTCTCTTCCATCTATGCATTAATTTCAAGACTGATTGCACCTAGCCACACTGAATCTGTCCATATCTTTTTCAAGCATGGCAACTAATTATCACAGTTCCTGTCATGTAGATTAGTGCATCAACATTTGTTTTAGATTGTCAACTCTGCCTACTACAAATCTATATTATGTTAACATACAAACAGTTAAGTAGGCAGGCACCATTTCAGAACTCTACTCAGACTGTTTTAAGATGCATTGAGTCCATTTTGTCACAAAAAACATGTTTGTCCATATGTTCTTTAGTTTCAACATGGAACACACAAAGTCTTACTTTCTACGTGCATTGCTTGCCCTTACTGGATTGAATGTAACGTTCTAGTCATGACCTACAATATATGTCACGGACTGGAACTGAGCTACCTCAGAGAGCACCTATCCAGTCCAACTCTCCAAGACAGCTACATATTCACTACAGGGATGCTTTCAATTAGGTCCAGGGTAATGGGGTGCAAGTGGTAGAGTATTTTCTGCAGAAGGACCCCTGTTGTAGAATACCTTAACAGAAGAGATCAGATGGACTTTGTTCTGTTATAAATCATAGAATCATAGGACTGGAAGGGACCTCGAGAGGCCTTTTAGTCCAGTCCCTTGCACTGAGGCAGGACTAAGTATTATCTAGACCATCATTCCTCAAAATGGGGCCTACAGACTCCTGGGGGTCTATGAGGGTACTGCAGGGGGTCTGCTGGCCCCACTGATCAACTCCTCCCCCTCCCTCCCAGTTCCTCCTGCACACCGCTGTACAGCTGTTCAGTGGCATGCAGGAGGCTCTGGAAGGGAGCGGGAGGAGTGGGCAGAATCATGTCTGGGGCCACCAGCCACGCTGATCAACTCCTCCCCAACCCTCCCAATGCCTCCTGCATGCTGGGGAACAGGTGTTCATTGGCATGCTGGGAAGGAGAGGGAAGAGGTGCGCTTGGGGAAGGGGGTGGAAATAGGCAGGAATAGAAGAGGTAGGCGTGCAGTGAGGGTGGGAAGAGGTGGGTTGGGGTCTTGCGTGGAGGGGGGGCTGGGGATGAGGGGGCAGGGAGGTCTTCAAAAAATTTTAAATCAAAATGAGGGTCCTCAGGTTGCTAAAGTTTGAGAACCGCTGATCTAGACCATCCGTGAATGGTGTTTATCTAACCTGTTCTTAAAAATCTCCAGTGATGGAGATTCCACAACCTCCCTAGGAAATTTATTCCAATTGCTAACCATATTGACAGTTTTTCCTAATGTCCAGGCTAAACTGCCCTTGCTGCAATTTAAGTCCATTGCTTCTTGTCCTATCCTCAGAGATTAAAAAGAACTATTCCCCCCATATACACTTAGTTGTAGCAACATGTCATATACTTGAAAACTAGACATGATTGGAAATTGAAAAAAAATGGTTTGTTTAGTCTGGAGAAGGGAAGACAGAGGCAGGATATGAACATAAGAACATAAAAATGGCCATACTGGGTAGGACCAAAGGTCCATCCAGCCCAGTATCCTGTCTGCCGACAGTGGCCAATGCCAGGTGCCCCAGTGAGAGTGAACCTAACAGGTAATGATCAAGTGATCTCTCTCCTGCCATCCATCTCCACCTTCTGAAAAACAGAGGCTAGGGACCATTCTTACCCATCCTGGCTAATAGCCATTAACAGACTTAACCTCCAAGAATGTATCTAGTTCTCTTTTAAACCCTGTTATTGTCCTAGCCTTCACTTGCCATAATACTACAGTTGAGGTCTAATCAGCATGGAGTGAATTGGAAAAATTACTTCTTGTGTCTTGTTTACAACACTCTTGCTAATACATCTCAGAATGATGTTTGCTTTTTTTTGCAACAGTGTTACACTGTTGACTCATATTTAGCTTGTGATCTACTATGACCCCTTTCTCCCTTTCTGCAGTTCTCCTTCCTAGGCAGTCATTTCCCATTTTGTATGTGTGTATCTGATTTTTCCTACTTAAGTGGAGAACTTTGCATTTGTCCTTATTTCATCCTTTTTACTTCAGACCATTTCTCTAGTTTGTCCAGATCGTTCTGAATTATAATCCTATTCTCCAAAGCACTTGCAACTCCTCCCAGCTTGGTATCATCTGAAAACTTTAAAAGTATACTCTATTTGCCATTATCTATATCATTGATGATTATATTGAACAGATCAAACCCAGAACTGATTCCTGTAAGACCACACTTGATATGCCCTTCCAGCTTGACTGTGAACCATTGATAACTACTTTCTGGGAACAGTTTTCCAACCAGTTATGCACTCACCTTATAGTCGCTCCATCTAGGTTGTTTTTCCCTAATTTGTTTATGAGAAGGTCATGCAAGACAGTACCAAAAGCCTTACTAAAGTCAAGATATACCACATCTACCGCTTCCCCCATTCACAAGGCTTGTAACCCTGTCAAAGAAAGCTATTAGGTTGGTTTGACAAGATTTGTTTTTGACAAATCCATGTTGACTGTTACTTATCACCTTATTATCTTTTAGGTATCTGCAAATGGATTGCTTAATTATTTGCTCTATTATCTTTCCGCGTACTGAAGTTAAACTGACTGTAAGCTCTTTACGATGTCTTTCCTCTGTAATAGCACATCCTAATTCTAATAACACAATTGGGGGACTTGGAGAGCCAAAGAAAGAAGAGAAAACAAAATAAATAATAAATACCTAACCATGTACACTAGGAACAAAGGAAGGTGAAAATATTACCATTTAGGACACAATCAGTGCTATCTCTAATTATTGTATTGTGATTAGATACCACAATGATAGATACCCTACAAGAATAATAGATAGATTATATAAAGTGTTGATTGTGCAAAATAAATGGCTATTACTTCAGCAATCCAGAAAAGGGCACTCAAGATTTACTTATCAGTGAAAAAATAGTCTATTACAAATGAGCACTGTAAGTCCTGCAGAAGTCCATGTTCAAAAGGCTAGAAGTGGTGAACAAATAATGCAGGAAAAGTGCTATCCAAATTGAGAGAGGTAACAGGCCAACCATGCTTACATCAGATCAAGCATATTGAACAATCTCCATGATTCTAACAATAAGAAGTATTTGTTCACAATGAATATTTGACAGATGTTTCATATGGGCTAATGTTTTTCCAGAATTTCATTTATATTAATCCAAAAGGAATAAATATAATACTATTTTTATATACAGTATGTGGAATGCAGACACACACACACACACACACACAGAGGCTGAGTGTTTTACTGGTATTTAGGGAGGTGTTGTTCTGAGTACTTGAGTGCTCTTCGACTTATTTAATTTTTTAGACAGCTACCACTCATTTAAGGATACCCCATTTATGACTCTTCCATTGAATTTTTTAATTCCATAAGAGGAGGGATTCTGGTTGTTGTTTTTTTTCCAGTTGGGTACAGGATGTTGACCTATCAATGCTAGTTATAGTGTGAACAAGTGCACTTCTCAGGTCACTGGTTTTTCATGCAGAGATGAGAGATTTGTAAATATTTTTTTTCATGCTGAACAGGAAGAAAAGAAGGAACTGTGATATGTGCATGTTAATTTGTGATCTTATTCACATATGGCTATATAATTGGCAGTGCATTGTGTGATTTAAGCACACTTTTCACAGAGAGGTCAACACAAATTTAATTGAAATAAAAAGTAACTGAGGTAAAGAATGTCTGCCCCTTTAAACATTGAATCAACATTTATAGATATATAGAGGAAAGGTGAGAAAGAAACAAATTTTGCCCCTCTACCTTTCTTCTTGTGACACTTGTGTATTTGATATCCCGAGGAAGTGGTTACAGCTAGAATTCTAAATCAAGAACAGACCCAAGGACAAAACTATGATAAGAGATGCCAGTTGGAGTCAATCTTTTGAAATAAAACTATGCACTTATCAGAGTTGCAGACCAGAGAGGAAAGCTGAGAAGAACCAACGAATGGAGGGCTATATCAGGGAACAATTAAGAGATAAGAGGAGACAGGGACCAATCAGAGCAATTGGCTATCTGAGATATGGTGAATACCCAGCTAGCAAAATAAAGCTAATGACTGAAGAGATCTGGTAAGTTGGAAACCACTCGGAAACACTGGAGATTTCATTGCCATCGATTCACCTGGCGGCGGCTGGGGGTCAGAACTATTGAAGGAAGGGCCAGGGGAAAAGGGGATTAACTGAGAGCCCAGAAAGGATGCCTGAAGAACTGGAGGATAAGAGATGCTGAGTAAATAGGGAACAAATGAGAAAAAAACCTGTTACAAAGAGCTTCCCAAAACTCCATACACCCAGTGGTTTACAAAAGCTTTGTTATTTTTTCTAGAACCAAAGATACTCGTTTTATTTTGAGAAGGCTAACTTGTTTAAACTGTGATAATTGATGCACCTAAGAGAAGTGCTAAGTTTTAGTTTAGGTTTATAAAGTATGTTTGATGATAATGCAGCATATAGTGTTTGTGGGGGTTTTTTTTGATCAACCTAATGAAGAGTTGCAGGAGCTGAAAGAAGAGGTTACATCAAGAATTCTAGATCAAGAACAGACCAAAGGAATATCTTATGACCTTATTCTTAGCTCCTGAAACTCTTCATTAGATTGGTCACAAAATAAAATCCATATTATTATATGTTATTTTGAAATTTATATGATTTGTTATTTAACATTGTGTAATACTTTTACCCATTGAGTTGAGAACATTTCAAAGTCCTGAAATCAGATGGGGTTCCTCTGGACTTTGAATAAAACTGCCAGCATGTTGTATGTTTATGTGAAATCCGAATCAAAGAGGTTGCCATAGACCCTTCACTGTGAGTTTTATGCGATTTTTACAATGGCCAAAACTAGCATAATAATTTATGTCATGAGTCAAATGGTCTTTCAAAGGGAATATTTCCATGTCATTTAAATTTAACATGCTTTTGGGAAGTGACCCAAGAAAGACTGTAGAAATACAAATGGAATTTTACAGTAAAGAGCAATTTGTGTAGTCCTTGTTTTAATCGCTATACCTGAATGATCACTATATACTCTATCATAAAACCATGAACTTTAAAAATCAGATGAACTAATATAAGAAAAAATTTAGTCTCGCAAGAATATAACAAATTCTGCTAAATATTTTAATGATGGGAAGTAAGAAAATTGAGTTTCTGATCAAGCTGTGCATTCTTTACCTGCAGCCAAGTGGCCCTCAAAATGTGAAATATTTTTTCCTTCCTTTGAAAATATTGAAAAAATCAGTTCAAATCTGTTCCTTATGATCAAATGCCTACTGATTAGTTTAAGTGAGAGGCAAATATCTCAGCATAAAAGGGGAAAAAGTTTTTAAAGTACTTTTTGATCAATACAGAGAAATAACCATAAACAGTGATTATTAAAACTGAATTCCAGTATAAATACATATATTTTCTGTTATGACCAATTGTGAGTTTCTTTTCTTGAATCTCCTGTGGTTCTCCTGTGGTGTAGTTGAAAAAGTCCAGTGGAGTTTTGCTGTGAACTTTGTGAGGGAAGTATTTACAGTTGGGCCTACAAAGCCATTTAGTCATCTGGGGCATCTGCAAAACTGAGGTTTGATTTTTTTTCCGACAGCAATTTAACTAGTGTCCCAATTAAATCTATTTGTATTTCTATTTCTATTATTCAATTTACAAATATGTACCAACATATCAGGACCTAGAAAAGGTATCAGGGCAGAGTACAGAATGAAGAGTGGTAAATTCACAATGAACAATGATAATAATGAGAGGAAGATAAAATTTGTATGGGTAGAAGATCTTTTTAAGTACTCAATATTATTTGAAGAGGGGTTGTTTTTTAAAATAGCAGTTTTATTTCAAAACTTTCATCCCAGGATGATCACTACTCAGCACCAGAGGAAAAATAAAAAAGAAGATCTGGGGTTCTGTAAATAAGGTCCAGAGTATACTGGCTTAGATCATTCTGCTGATGGCTTCCTTCTATTTTTTTTTTTTGAATGTTCAGAAAAGAAAACTCCAAACAGAACTGTATCTTCCTTTTACCTTCCAAAAGAGAAAGCATAAACCTAAACATTATAAAATGAAAAGGAGTACTTGTGGCACCTTAGAGACTAACAAATTTTTAGAAACTAGTAAATTTGTTAGTCTCTAAGGTGCCACAAGTACTCCTTTTCGTTTTGCGAATACAGACTAACACGGCTGCTACTCTGAAACCTGACATTATAAAATGTATATTATAATTTACTTGAGACACAATTTGCACAAACAAGAATGTATTATTAAAATAATTATCAGAATGGATAAAGTATTTTTCTGAAGCTAAACAAACAACAACATTTGCAAACTCTTTTCATTCATCTAGGAGAAATGGAATTAAGTGTTTAAAGGCTATGCAGAAACATAGTGGCAATGGGGCTTACACTACATTTTTGGTGTCATGTGGTCCACATGCTGATACCACTGCCCTGATCTGTCCTCGGACAAAAGAGTCGGTGACTGGTTGACTTGTACTTACACAGAAGACTGTGGCTCAGCAGTAAAGAGGGCACAAGTCTAATCTTTTTCTGTGCAAAGCTAGACATTGTGTTTGAGTTGTTTTGAAAAGAGACCCAGGTAGGCCACCTTAGTGAGAGAGGATTCAGAGATATTTGTTTACAGTGGAAGAAACAGTAGGCCTTCTCTCCCCTTGCCTCCTTTTATTCCTGCATTCTCTCTCCACTCTTCACTGATGGCTAACCTACAAAGATGCTATATGTGATCCAACACAGGGTTTTTTTTTCTTGCAGTGTTCAGCTTTCACAGACATAGGCCCACACAGACAGCCACTCTATTCTTTGACTCTGGAGGCAGATCAACTGCCCAGAGACTACAGTCTTACATGAACTAGAAGCTTGTACAATGCACATCCACACCACCGCCGGTGATGTGAGTGAGCCAGTACAGAAAAGTATTTTAATCACCCTGGCAAGAAGACAACTCAACAGAAGACAACTGCGGTAGGGGAAGCAGAGCACTGACATGGCAGGGAGGAGGAGGCTGATGAAAGGCACAGGGGAGTGGGGAAAGGGGAGGAATAAGAACTCACCCTAACTAATTAATTAAACTAGTCAAGAAGTGACAGTGAGCTATATACATATCTTAAGAAATATGCTAAAACTGCCTCATTAGGACAGTGTTTCCCAGTCAGTGGGATTGTCTTTTCCTTTGGATGGTCAGCTATTCCATGCAGTGATGAGAGATAGGGTAGGGGAGAAAGGGGTAAACACAAGACCTCAAATCTGCCCACCCCAAACTAGAGATATATTCCTGGAGCTGTAGATAAAGCAACAAATAGTTCAGTGAAAGCCAAACCAATATCCATCCCCACTTTCATGTTGTTGCTTAATGCAGCTGACCATGAGAGCAATTAACATGTACCAGATTGAAGGCTCAAGAAGCAGACTAATCACCCAAGCTTCTCAACTTCCCTCCTGTAACTCTTAACCCTGGGTACATACATGGCCTGCCCCTACAGAGCCACTCCTCTCTGATACACTGAACATCATGTAGCCTTGATGAGGGGTTGGATTCACTGGAGAAGGAGAAAAACATAAAATCTAAACCCAAAACAACAAAGTAGAAAGTAAAAAATAACCAACCCACCCGCACCCCCAAGACACTAAAAATAAGGAAGAAAAATGAAGAGGTCAAGAGAGAGAAAGAATGGACAGGAAAAGGGAGAGATGACATTTGGGACACTGGGTCTGCTAGGCAGCTATCTGCAAATCCATCAAAGGAGGGACGCCAACAAAAGAAACACATCATTAAAGGTTTTTAATTTGATCAAATATTTAATCAGCTTCTGAGGTCACAAATGTGAGGATCTGTAACCCAATAATATGAATTACTTCATAGATATTCCTTCCCAACAGAAAAAGAATATTTTTTACTAAACTGTTCTTTATAGCAAAATGTATATTTTATTCCTGATGCAGTTATTTAAACATTTTATATTGACAGTGTACAGCATTTACTACTTTAAAGACATAGGATATTAAATGATGAAAATACAGTTTGATAAGAGAAATATTACCTTGTCAATGGACTGTGATTTCCCTCCTATAAACTTATTTCCATGTTTAAAGCCTGAATATTCTGTTCTGTAAAATACAGATTTTAGTCCATTGTATGAGCTGTTCTTTTGATTGCTCCAGCTCTTTCTGCAGCTTTGCTAATGTTTCATCATAAAACTGAACCTTTGAACAAAAGAAGAAAAGTTAAATCAATGCTTGCAGCAAATCTCAGTCGTCATTATCAGCTCTTCTTGTAGGAAGGCCATTTACCTATTGCCTAATGAGCAAAAGCAAAAATATAAGTCCAAAAAATAAAATGCACACGAGATCATACTTTGTAATTTCTGATCTAATGTCTTAACTTACAATTTCTTCTGTATACAAAATTGTGTTTACATATTAATAAGCTATGTTACCCTCTTTCCTGTTTTTAATAAAAAAACATGTATTTGCGAAATTCTAACTTGTCTTTGGCAGTAAATGTGAACATTGATGAATAAAAGGTTGGGTTTTCATTTAAAGCTCAGGTATTTTAATGTTGTGCATACAAATATTTTGCTATCCATATTTCAAGATTTTTCCAGACTTTTCCATTAGCATATTAGATTTAAAGTAAACTAAGCTAGCTTCAATATCTCTCTTCATCACCAAACATTACAGACTGAATGCAACTCCAATGTTCTCTTATGTGTCAAAAGATATAAAATACTTTCTCGTTCCCCAAAAAAACAACAGCCAACACAAAAATTATGAAGATTTTTGTCACAATTGTTCGAAATTGTACTGGAGAATTTCTTTAAAGTCAGAAAATGAAGCAGCAGTACAATTCACATTATGTTTTTATAAGTAGGAGACTTTTTTCAAAGAAAAGACTGACCACCATCTATTTATATCCAAGAAGTTTCTATGTATATGGAAATTATGTATAACAATTAGATGATTCGTACGGATAGTTTCTGAAACCACTTCCTCAGCTGTGTGGTCACTAGATCTCACGTTTTATCTAGGTGTTTGCAAAGATATGTGTAAGTTACACCCATATGCTGGCCAGATCTCCAGGCCTAGAACAAGGGAAGAAGGTCAGAATGGTGCACACTTGAGTTTTGTGGGATCCTAAACATAATTTTCTCAAAGGGGCTTCTAACATCCTTGCATCATCTCTCACAACTAGGCAAATTAAATATCCAAGTACAGGTTTTGCATGGTAGTATTCTTTATAAATCATCATGCTTAGGTTTTGTGATTACTGGTGTATAAGTAAGTAGGTGTTCTCTTAACTACTATTCCAGAACTATTTTTCTGGAAACTCCATTTGAACCGCTATTCAAAAATCATGATACATGAATTTACAAAATGCATCAGATTCTCCATGTTCCAGTTAACATAGACCTAAAGTTCTAAACTAAAGGATAAACAAAAAGAGTACTCAACATGACAGGAGAAATAGTGGAGGTATGAATATGTAACTATGCAACAGTACTTTTACAAATTTTTGTTTACATAAAAGGAAATTGCATGCATCTTTCCACAGATTCCCGTCACCTATTCTGGAAGAAAAAAGTTCTAGAGGAATGCTAAGATGCTAAAGTTCTTAAGGGAACTGTAGACACATCAAATATTTGAAGATGCAGACTTTAAATAGTGGAAACAGAATTCCTTATTGATAATTTCCTTTCTGCTACCAGAATCTCCCACAGTTCTGGATGTCTGGGCTGCTCTTCTCTCTGCAGCTTCATGGAGACAGATCAGCATTTTGGGTCTCTGCTCCACCTTGCTGCCAAATGAGTTATTTCCAGCTGTAAAACTTGCATACCACTATTACCAAAATATTCCGGAGACGATAAAATAACTATGTTCATTAGACCCAGGAAAATCAGTCCTATGGTAATGATTCCACTTAATTTCTGGTGTTCATGAGCCATCTCGAGTAGGTAGAATTGCGGGGGACGTTTCTAGAAGAAAGGAAATTATCATTAAGAAATTTTCTTATTCTGGAGCCCAACATCTCCCACAAATCTGGACGTCTGGGAAGTAGTGAGCAATGAACAAATAAAGGGAAGTTTATCAAATCAAGAGTTTGTAAATAAATACCCCCCTTTTTATGAGCTCGCTCAAAGAACTATATTATTTCTGGCCTACCACCTGCAGTACCTTGCTGACTAAGAAGGCCTCTGCAGAAGATAGAAGGTCCACCTTGTAGGGTTTAATGAAGGTGTTAGCTGTAGACCAAGTGTCTGCTTTGCAAAATTCTCAAGTAGACGCATTTCCTTGTTCCATCCCTGAGGCAGCAAAGAATCTCATGGAGTGTGCCTTAATCCCTTCCGGGACAGGAACCCCTGATGATTTGTAGGCTTCCATGATACATTGTCTAATCCATCTAGTGATGGAGGACTTGGAAGCTCTGAGTCCCTGGTACTTTGGGGAAGGACACAAATAGGGAGCCCAATCTTCTTGTGGAGTCTGTACACTTGAGATAGATTTTCAATGCTATTCTGACATCTAAGGCATGCCACCCTTTTCAGTGGTATGTTGTAGTTTTGGACAGAGTGAAGAAAGCACAACCTCTTGGGAAGTGCGGAAGGAGCAAGTTACCTTAGGAAGAAAGGATTCTGGTGCCCTGAGCACCACTTGGTCTTCATGGCACACACAGTAAAGCTCTCATATACATAAGGCTGCCATCTCTGACACTCACCTGGAGACCTGACAGCTACCAAGAAACAATCTTAATGGATAAATAAAAAGCCAACACTTAAGGGATGGCTTATCAGGGCCATCAAAACTAGAAGAAGGTCCCATTTTTGAAAGAGTAGCCTAGTTGAACTGCTCAAAGGAATCATGCTAGTTGTGGATTGTCTCCCAAGGAGTCCGAAGATCTTGCAAATAGCACCTGATGCACAATGGTACTGCGATGAAGACCTCTGTCTAGGCTTTCTTGGAGAAAATCCAGAATGGATGGAATTCCAGGATCTCTGGTATTTGCATTTTGATCTTGGCATCATTTGTTGAATCTGGATCAGACAGAGAGGAGTATGCTTTTAGTATCAATATCTTCCTAGAATAAAGCTATGTCTGGATGACTCTTGAGGACACATAGAGACCTGCCAGCACTTCTCACTCAATAGTCAGGTTATCAGTTGAAGCCATTTTGGGTCCAGATGAAGAAGAGGACCTTGTGAGAGAATGTCTGGTCTTCACAGAAGTTGAAGTGGGGGCTCCAGTGTCAGCTCTATAAAGTCTGAGAACCCAGGTCTCCTTGGCCAATGAGGAGTTATCAGTATTACTGTCATTTGTTCTCATCTTATTTTCTGGATCAAATTCCCCAGTAGTGGTAATGGTGGAAAAGCCTAAAGTAGGTCCTGCAACCAACTGTGCAATAAGGCATCTGTCCCTGGGGATCTGGGGTGTGCCTCCTTTGTGAAGTATTTACAGGATGGGAGACTCTATCCTCAGGTCAGTGACTCTGAAAAGGATTTAGGTGACATAGTTGATAATCAGCTGAACATGAGCTCCAAGTGCTACACTGTGGCTATAAGGTCTAATGCTATCCTTAGATGTATAAACAGGAACATGGAGTCAGAGAAGAGAGATTATATTACCTCTGTATTTAGTACACTTTCACACTGTATTTTATACTTCTAGAAGGATGTTGAAAAACTGGAAAGGATTCAAAGAACCTCAGGGATGGTTAAAGGATTGGAAAGCATGCCTTATGGTGAGAATCTCAAGGAGCTCAATCTAGTTAGCTAATCAAAGAGAAACTTAAGAAGTTTATTTGAAGTACCGATATGGGGTCCACAAATTGATAATAGAGGGTTCTTCAATGTATCAGACAAACGTATAAACAAGATGGTTGGAAGTTGAAGCTGGACAAATTCAAGCCAGAAATAAAGTGCAACTTTTTAATTGTGAGAGTAACTAACCATTGGGATGTCTTACCAAGGGCTGTGGTGGATTCTCCATCACTAGAAATTTTGAAATCAAAATTGGATGTTTTTCTAAAAGACATGCACTAGATTAATTACAGCTAATGGACTTGAAGCAAGCATTAATTCAGAGAAGTCTTATGGCTTGTGTTATGCAGAAGGTCAGACTAGATTATCACAATGGTTCCTTTTGGGCTTAAAAATCTATAAATTATTATAATCTTCTGTAACTAAGCAATATTTATGTCTGGCAGTTAAAAGCTCCATTTGAATGGATTCAGATGGGCCAAAAGGTTCTCATATTCAAACTGTAAAGTCCTTTCTATTGAAATCCTTGCAACAAGGAAAGATGACATAAGAGACCTCTTTAGAAATGACAAAGTCTTCCATCTATACTTCCATGCTTTGCTTCTGAAAGATCAAAGTCAGGTAGGCTAAAAGCTTAATGGGACTGGCTGCTTCCAACAGCAAAAGAAACATGATTTGTCTCAGACAAAAGGGGATCCAATATTTTTAAATGTAGGTATTGTGCCAAAGCTCTGTTCTTATATCTGTGGGTCCCGCATTTCCTGGTGGATTTCATTAGCCTCAGAAGCTCACTGTGACTCTCCATGTAACCCTTCTTTCTCTAGAGACAAGGGTCACAGTCAACTGAGCCATTTTCATCATAAGCCAGTGAGGGAGGTGAGAAGAAGCTATCCTCCCTTGCACGGTCTCTGTTGTCTCCCAGTCTCAATGATTAATCGGAGCAGGGGCAAAGGGGGGAGCCCAGGCCCACCCTTTATTCTGGGCTGCAGCCCAGGGACCCTAATACTATCAGCTATGGTAGCTGACCTTTTAGAAACATGACACATACAATTCCCTGGGCTACTTCCCCACAGCAGCCCCCACTTCCTCAGGCTCTACTTTAACCTTAACTCAGGACCTCCTTCCTTGTGCCTGACACAGTGTGTCCTGCTCAGTCTCTCCAACAGCACAACTGCCTCCCACAGCTCCTGACATCCACACCCACCTGACCAACGGGGAGGCTTTTAACTAGTTTCAGCCAGTCCCTGATTGGTGTCCCAATCAACCTCGCATTCTCCCTGCCTTCTGGAAAGTTCTTAATTGACCACAGGTGTCTTAATTGATCTGGAGCAGCTGCCATTTAACTTATCCTGGTAGCAGGGATTTGTTTAGCCTGGAGCAAATCTCTCTTTCTCACTGCTCTCCCATAGCGTTCTAGCTTGGAGGGAGGGAGGTAGGAAGCCGCTCCTCCTCCTGCTGCTGCTAGGCCCTAAGCTCTCCCTACTGCTCCAGCTGCTCCCCTGGCTGGGCCAGACACCCCCCCCTTCTCTGCTACTTGGCTGCTGGACCCCCCACTCTCAGGTGCTGCTACTGCTCCAACTGCAGCCCCGGGGGGTGGGGGGCTGCTAGCCCACTCCCCAGAGAGGAAGAGTGGGAACCCCAGCCACTGCTGTTGTGGACATCACCACCATCACCACCACCTGAGAAGGTCCTTTCTGCCTGCCTTGATCACCACCTGGAGTTCCTGGAGCTGCTGCTGCTGCTGCAGAGGCCGCTGCCTGGAGCTGCTGAAGCCCGAAGAGGAGAAGAAGAGGATCATCTGCCAGTGGGGCAGCACCTAGAGACTTTGCAGACCACCGTGGAGGGGGCCCTAAGACTGAGTAATTTTCAAACTGTGCTCTTGTGGTGGGGATTTTGACTGTGTTTACAGGGACACAGGGGGTGTGGTGTGGAGCTGCCCCCCCGATCCATCTGTGTGTCCCCCCCAACCCCCACCACTATTACCACCACTGCTGCCCCCTCCACCACCCCCACTGGCTCTATACCATCTGCCTCAGTTCCTGCCTGTGGACTCAGCTGCTTGCTTGGCTTGCCACGCTCTATTTCCACCCTTTGGGCCAGAAGCAGCAGCCAGCTAAAAAAGACTTGTGCAAGTGCACATGGGCACATGTGCCCCCCCCCGGACTGCCTAACCCCCAGCTTTGCCCTTTACTACCTGCCCCATTTGCCACTTGCTTTGCCTCCTCTTTTGCTCCAGCCCCCCTTACTAGCTTCAGTTTGTTTGCCTGCCCCGCCCATTTCCTTCTGCAGCCTTTGTTGTTTGCCCCGCCCCAGCCTCTGAAGCTAGCCCCTTGGTTTCCCTGTTCTACCCCCAGACCGCTTAGCCCCTCGCTCCGTGTGCCCATGCCCCCTTCCATGCGCTTGTGCAACTCCCCATTTCAGTTGCAACCCTCTTCACTGCACCTTCAATGTTGTTGAATCCTGCCCCCCATAGTGCACCAAGAGGAGCCGGAATTTCCACCTTGTGTCGGTGACTGACCCCTAACCCCTGATTGCCCCCCGTCCAGCCCACCCCTTTTGGCGCCCTCCTCCCCTGCCTGCAGCCTAGCGGGGAGGAGTGGTCGACCTGCTTCCCCTCTCCCCTCCTCCTTTTGATTTCCTCCTTGCTCATGATGGCGGGGGATGACACGGGTGAGACCTCTCCAGTAGCCTGAGCTCCCCCTCCCCCGCCTGCCCCTCTGTCACCCCCCCAAGCTTCTACCTCTGCTGCCAAACCATCTGCCATCGCCCCCGTTGGGGCACCAGCAGCGACGGGCACCGGGGTGACCTCCACTGCTGCCACGTCTCTCACCCCCTCAGATTTGCGGGGAGTCCTCCCAGCCGGCGGGAAGGGCCAGGGGAAGAAGAAGGGGAAGGGCCCTGCTAAAAAGACCAGGCCCTCCATGACAGGGGCTGTCCCCGATGCCCCGGCCCCATCTCCAGCTGAGGCGCCCCTCCCCGCTTTTCCCTCCACCAGCTCTGCAGGTGTCCCTCCCCCGGCCCCTAGAGCATACGCCCAGGTGGCGGCAACCCCCCCGCCTGCCGCTACGTCATTTCTCCAGCCCACCGCCTCCGCTACCATCTATAGTGGCCGGGGCCCCTTTCCCACCATGACCAGGAAGCACGGCGTCCGTTGCCTCCTGGTGCCCGCCTCACCCCACGTGGAGACCTATGGGCGGGCGTTGGCGAGGGTGGTGGGGCCCACGGCCATTGTGGCGGCCTCCAAAATGTATGGCAATGTCATCTTCTTCCTAGCATCGGAGGCCGCTGCCCAGGAGGCGGTGGAGAAGGGCCTGGCGGTGGGGGGCGTGTTTGTCCCCTTAGAGCCACTAGAGGACCTGGGCGTCCGCCTGGTTCTGACCTCCGTCCCTCCCTTTCTGCCCAATGCCACCCTGTTACCCACCCTCTCTACCCTGGGAAAGCCCATCTCTGTCATCAGCCCTCTCCTGTTGGGCTGCAAAGACCCCGCCCTCCGTCACGTCCTCTCGTTCCGCCGGCAAGTGCAGCTTCAACTGCCGCCGGCGGCGCGCGATGGAGAGGCACTCGAGGGGTCCTTCCTAGTCCCCTACCAGGGGACCCATTACAGGGTGCATTATTCCACGGGGGAGGCCCGGTGCTACCTCTGCCGGGCGCTGGGGCACGTCCGGAGGGACTGCCCCCTGGCCCGGGAAGGAGAGGCATGCAGGACACCCGAGCCCCGGCAAGGCACTGGCCCCGTCATCGCCAACGCCCCTGGCTGCCCGGCGCCCGAAACCGCCCCTCCTCCTTCCCAGTCCACCATTGCTCCCGCTCGGGCCCAAGGGGCACCTCCCCCACTATGCTCAGACGAGCGGGAGAACCCCTCCCCCGCTGTTTGCAATCTGGCGAGGCCTGGGGAGGAGGGTGCGGCAGGGACACCGCCCTGCATGGGAGAGGGCCCGCCCCAAGGGGAATCTTCCCTCCCTTGTACTGCCCCACCGTTACCACCTCGAGTCCCTGAGCCATCGCCTCTGCCCCCTGACACAACCCCTGCTAGCCAGCCCCCGGATGATGCCATGGAGGGCTGGGCCCTAGTCCAGGGGAAGCGGGGCAAGCGGAAGGCTCGAGCTCCGCTCCTCCCATCTGACGCGGAGGCCCCCCGGAAGACCAGGAAGGGGGGCACCGATGCCGAGCCTTCCGCTCTACCCACGGGTGTGTTCCACCCACCAGAGCCGGCTGGGGAAGACGTGGCAGCACTGGAAGGCGGTATCTCCCCTCCACGGGAGTCCCTCCCCTCCGAGACCCCCGAGGCACCATTTGAAACCCCAGTGTGCCCCGAAGTAACCATCGCGTCAGGTGCCGGCGGGGAGAATCCCGGGGTAGCGGAAAACAATTTCCCCTCTATATATGAGGAGATCGAGGCCCTGGGTCTGACCCCGGTCACCCAGGGGGAGGACGATCCTATGCCAGCGGGCCTCGATCTGGGCGACTTTTTTCCAGCCCCCCTTTCCCCATACTCCCTCCCCCTAACCGTCGCTTCTGCTCCCACCTCCGAGGAGCCCCTGGACTCCTCCATCAACCCGGCTGCAGAAGGCACCCTGCTGAGAGCCACCGAGCCAGTTGAGGCGACGGCCAGTGCCACGCGGCTGGAACCTGAGCCACCAGGGGCATCCCTCGCTGGTGAGGAGCATTCGACCTCCTTTCCGGGAGAGGACCCTACAGAAGAAAGTCCACCTCCTGATGCCGTGGCTGCCAAATCCACCAGACAGCTTGCGCCCGGCATCGGTGAGAGCCCTCTCCCGACCCAGAATCTCACCTCTACCCCTGCCCCTGCCCTTCTCCCGCCCACCTCCCGAGATATTATTGCCACCCCTGGGACAGTCTCCTTCCCCTTTCCAACAGATGACTCCCAGGGAATGGCCTTTGTGTTTCCCCTCCCGACCCACCAGGGGCTGCTATCCTCCCTCCGCCGCCCCCTATCGCCCCAGCATTCAGGTCAACCCATCAAGAGCCCCGTCGGGGGTCCGCACCCTGTCTGCCCGTCCCGCTGGGCCAGGGGGCTGTACCAAGGGCCCCATCGGGAAGCAACCAGACCATAACCCCAGCCCCCCATGCGCTGCGAGAGGAGTTGCGGGAGTTCCTAGAAGACGTCCGTGGCTCCCGCAACAAAGTCCAGCTTGCCCTCCAGCGATGGGGGGACTTTAATCAAATCCTCCGGGCCGCAAGGGCCCTCATGGGGGAGGGGAAAAGGACCGGGAGACAGGGCGCCGCGGCCTACCAGCGGGTCCGCCACTTCCGTGACTCCTTACTCACCTACGGGGTGGGTCACGGACTGCTACGCGGCCCGCCGGGAGCCACGAGCATTCCTGCCGGCGAGGATCCCCCCCAGCCCTCTTCATGGCACCCTTTACCATCGCAACATTGAACACCCGTGGCTGTAAGATGGATCTCCGCAGGTCCCAGGTGCTCTCCTTCCTTCAAGAGGGGAGGTACTCTGTGGTTTTCCTGCAGGAGACCCATACGGATCCGACCGCCGAAGACAGCTGGCGGCTGGATTGGGGAGACAGGGTCTACTTTAGCCACATCACAGTTCATACGGGTGGAGTGGCGACCCTGTTCTCCCCCGACCTACGGCCCGAGGTGCTGGGGGTCGCCGAGGCTGTGCCGGGTCGCCTGCTGCACCTCTGGGTCCAAATGGAGGGGCGCGTAGTCAACCTCGTCAACATCTATGCCCCAGCAGCGAGCCCAGAGCGGCTGCAATTCTATCAGCAGGCATCCGCCTTCCTCGGCACCTTGGATCCTCAGGAGTGCCTGGTCCTGGGAGGGGACTTTAACATCACCCTTGAGGAACGGGACCGCTCTGGAACCGAGCAGAGCCCGGTCGCCGTCGCCGTCCTCCAGGAGATAGTCGAACACCACTCCCTGGTGGACGTCTGGCGCGACCACCACCCGGATGACACTTCCACGTTCACCTTTGTCCGGGTGGAGGCCCATCGGTCGCGCCACTCCCGGTTGGACCGCATTTATTTATCACGCTTTCATCTTACACGAGCCCACTCCTCCAGCATCCGGCCGGCCCCATTTTCTGACCATCACATAGCCACCATGACAGCCTCCCTCTGCGCGGAGAGGCCGGGGCCGGCCTATTGGCATTTTAACAACAGCTTGCTGGAGGATGCGGGCTTCGTGGCGTCCTTCCGGGAGTTCTGGCTGGCCTGGCGAGGGCAGCGGCGTGCCTTTCCCTCGGCACGGCGGTGGTGGGACGTAGGGAAGGTGCGCGCCCGGCTCTTCTGCTGTGACTACACCCGGGGCACCAGCCGACGGAGGGATGCAGCGATAGAGCAGTTGGAACGGGAGGTCTTAGAGCTGGAGAGGCGTCTGGCCGCCAGCCCCGAGGATCCACCCCTCTGCGGAGCGTGCCGGGAGAAGCGGGAGGAGCTCCGGAGCCTCGAGGACCATCGGGCCCGGGGTGCCTTTGTTCGATCCCGCATCCGTCTCCTTCGGGAGATGGATTGCGGCTCCCGCTTCTTCTACGCCCTGGAAAAAAAGAGGGGGGCTAAGAAACATATCATCTGCCTACTGGCAGAAGATGGCACCCCCCTCACGGATCCGGTGGAGATGTGCGAGAGGGCGAGAGCCTTCTACGCAAGCCTTTTCTCCCCGGAGCCGACCGATCCTAACGCTTGCAGAGTGCTGTGGGAGGAGCTCCCGACGGTCAGCGTGGGCGACCGAGACCGGCTAGAGCTGCCCCTCACTCTGGCCGAGTTCTCGGAAGCCCTCCGTCGCATGCCCACCAATAAATCTCCGGGCATGGACGGGCTGACCGTGGAGTTCTACCGCGTGTTCTGGGACGTCCTGGGCCCAGACCTAGTCACCGTCTGGGCCGAGTCTTTGCAGAGCGGGGTCCTCCATCTTTCGTGCAGGCGAGCCATGCTCGCCTTATTGCCGAAGAAGGGGGACTCCGCGATTTACGAAATTGGCGTCCCGTCTCGCTCCTCAGCACGGACTACAAAATCGTGGCAAAAGCCATCTCCCTGAGGCTAGGGTCCGTGCTGGCGGACGTGGTCCACCCAGACCAGACCTACTGCGGCCCGGGACGGTGTATCTTCGACAACCTATATCTGGTCCGGGACCTATTGGAACTTGGGTGTAGGGATGGTCTGTCGTTCGCCCTCCTGTCTTTAGATCAGGAGAAGGCGTTCGACAGGATGGATCACGGGTATCTCCTGAGCACTCTGCAGGCGTTTGGCTTCGGACCCAGGTTTGTGAACTTTCTCCGGGTGCTGTACGCTTCCGCAGAGTGTCTGGTAAGACTCAACTGGACCCTGACCGAACCGGTCAACTTCGGGCGAGGAGTACGGCAGGGGTGCCCCCTCTCAGGCCAGCTCTACGCTCTGGCGATCGAGCCCTTCCTCTGTCTCCTCCGAAGGAGGTTGACAGGGTTGGTGCTGAGGGAGCCGGAGCTGCGGCTGGTCCTGTCGGCGTACGCTGATGACGTGCTCCTCATGGTCCAGGACCCGGGCGACTTGGTGCGAGTGGAGGCTTGCCAGGCCATCTATTCAGCAGCCTCCTCTGCGCGGGTCAACTGGGTCAAGAGCTCTGGCTTGGTGGTAGGGGACTGGCGGCAGGCGAGCCCCCGCCAACCCGCGCTTCAAGCCATCCGGTGGAGCGTGGGTCCACTGCTCTATCTAGGCGTTTACCTTTCTGCCACGCATCCCTCTCCGCCGGAGAACTGGCAGAATTTAGAGGGCGGGGTGATAGAGCGGCTCCGGAAATGGACAGGACTACTCCGGTGCCTCTCCCTTCGAGGGAGAGCGTTAGTGCTTAATCAACTAATCCTGTCCATGCTTTGGTACCGGTTCAACACCCTGGTCCCAGCCCCGGCTTTCCTGACCAACCTGCGGACATCGATTCTGGAGTTCTTTTGGTCAGGACTGCACTGGGTCCCTGCAGGGGTTCTCCATCTACCTGTGGAGGAGGGAGGGCAGGGCCTCAAATGTCTGCTTACTCGGGTTCATGTCTTCCGCCTCCAGACCCTGCAGAGGCTCCTTTATGGTGCAGGTAGTCCGGCGTGGAGCATACTGGCGCACGCCTTCCTGCGCCGCTTCCGAGGGCTCCGATACGACCGGCAGCTCCTTTATCTCCATCCGAGAGCTCTTCCGCGAGACCTCTCTGGGCTGCCGGTCTTCTACCAGGACCTCCTCCAGGTCCGGAGGAGAAACTCTTTACAACGAGCAGGTCCGTGGCGGCCACGGAGGGGGCAGATCTCCTCGCGGAGCCCCTGCTACACAACCCCCAGCTCCGTTTGCAGGTGGCGGAGTCCCGCTCGGTGCGCCAGAGGTTGGTCCTGGCAGAGGTCACAAGAGTCGGAGACCTCCTGGACTATGACCGGGGAGACTGGCTGGATCCCCTAACCTTCGCTCAGCGCATGGGGCTTTCCAGACCTTGTACTCCCCGATGCATACTTCAGGAGGTGAAGGCCGCTTTGCCGCCCGCTGCTCGGGTTTATCTCGACCGGGACCTGCACGAGGGTACGCCCCGCCCACCCACTACCCCAGGCCCGCCGGACCTTTTAATTGGACCCCTGCCCCGTGGACCCAACCGATCCCTTCACCCCTTCACTAGAAGCCGGCTGCACGAGATGCAGCCGGTCTGCTTTCAAACCGCGCCAAGAAAACATCTCTACACGCTTGTGCTTCACACCCTTCACGCCCGCACCCTCGTGTCCCGCCCCGATACAAAAGAGCGGGACCTCCTGCCACCTTTAGAGGGTGAAGAACCCCGGTGGGCCAGCCTATATTCCATCTTAGTCCCAAAGCCCGCCGGGGATGTCAGTTGGCGGCTCCTTCACGGAGCCGTGAGCACGGGCGTGTACTTGGCGCGGTTCACCACAATCCCAGACACCTGCCCCTTTTGCGGCGTGAGGGATACCCTGGCACATGTCTACTTGGAGTGTCCCAGACTGCAGCCCCTATTCCGGCTCCTCACCAATATCTTATTACGTTTTTGGTTGCACTTCTCCCCTCACCTTCTCATTTATGCACTCCCTATCCGTGGCCCCACAAAGTCCCGGGATCTCCTGGTCAACCTCCTCCTGGCCCTAGCTAAAATGGCCATCTACAAAACCAGAGTGAGGAGGTTGGCCGACGGAGTCTCCTGTGGCTGTAGGGCCTATTTCCGAACCTCGGTCCGTTCACGTATCCGGGCAGAGTTCCTCTGGGCGGCGTTCTCTGACTCCCTTGACGCCTTTGAGGAGCAGTGGGCTCTGTCCGGGGTTCTCTGCTCGGTGTCCCCGTCCGGTTCCCTTCTTTGGACCCTTTGACCGCACTCCTGTCCCTGTTATTTTATTAGTTGTCCCCCGGAATTTTTTGGGCATCTAGGTCCTGTGGATCCCCCTTTTAGGCTGGGGGGGATACTTTAGCAGTGGACGGGCCTCGCCCGCCCACTTCCCAGATCCCAATAAGACTAGCTTCAGTTTGTTTGCCTGCCCCGCCCATTTCCTTCTGCAGCCTTTGTTTGTTTGCCCCGCCCCAGCCTCTGAAGCTAGCCCCTTGGTTTCCCTGTTCTACCCCCAGACCGCTTAGCCCCTCGCTCCGTGTGCCCATGCCCCCTTCCATGCGCTTGTGCAACTCCCCATTTCAGTTGCAACCCTCTTCACTGCACCTTCAATGTTGTTGAATCCTGCCCCCCATAGTGCACCAAGAGGAGCCGGAATTTCACCTTGTGTCGGTGACTGACCCCTAACCCCTGATTGCCCCCCGTCCAGCCCACCCCTTTTGGCGCCCTCCTCCCCTGCCTGCAGCCTAGCGGGGAGGAGTGGTCGACCTGCTTCCCCTCTCCCCTCCTCCTTTTGGTGTCCCCCCTTGCCTCCTTGCTCATGATGGCGGGGGATGAGATGGGGGAGACCCCTCCAGCAGCCCGGGGACCCCCCTCCCCCGCCTACCCCTCCGTCACCCCCTCAAGCTTCTACCTCCGCTGCCAAACCATCTGCAATCGCCCCCGCTGGGGCACCAGCAGCGACGGACACCGGGGTGACCTCCACTGCTGCCACGTCTATCACCCCCTCAGATTTGGGGGGAGCCCCCCCAGCCGGCGGGAAGGGCCAGGGGAAGAAGAAGGGGAAGGGCCCCGCTAAAAAGACCAGCCCCTCCATGGCAGGGGCTGCCCCCGATGCCCCGGCCCCATCTCCAGCTGGGGCGCCCCTCCCCGCTGTTCCCTCCACCAGCTCTGCAGGTGTCCCTCCCCCGGCCCCCAGTGCACACGCCCAGGTGGTGGCAGCCCCCCCGCCTGCCGCTACATCATTTCTCCAGCCCACCACCTCCGCTACCATCTATAGCGGCCGGGGCCCCTTTCCCACCATGACCAGGAAGCACGGCGTCCGTTGCCTCCTGGTGCCCGCCTCACCCCACGTGGAGACCTATGTGCGGGCATTGGCGAGGGTGGTGGGGCCCACGGCCATTGTGGCGACCTCCAATATGTATGGCAAGGTCGTCTTCTTCTTAGCATCGGAGGCCGCCGCCCAGGAGGCAGTGGAGAAGGGCCTGGCGGTGGGGGGCGTGTTCGTCCCTTTAGAGCCGCTAGAGGACCTGGGCGTCCGCCTGGTCCTGACCTCCGTCCCTCCCTTTCTCCCCAATGCCGCCCTGTTACCCACCCTTTCTACCTTGGGGAAGCCCATCTCTGTCATCAGCCCTCTCCCGTTGGGCTGCAAAGACCCCACCCTCCGTCACGTCCTCTCGTTCCGCCGGCAAGTGCAGCTTCAACTGCCGCCGGCGGCGCGCGACGGGGAGGCACTCGAGGGGTCTTTCCTAGTCCCCTACCAGGGGACCCATTACAGGGTGCATTATTCCACGGGGGAGGCCCGGTGCTACCTCTGCCGGGTGATGGGGCACGTCCGGAGGGATTGCCCCCTGGCCCGGGAAGAAGGGGCATCCAGGATCCCCGAGCCCCGGCAGGGAACCGGCCCCGTCATCGCCAACGCCCCTGGCTGCCCGGTGCCCGAAACCGCCCCTCCTCCTTCCCAGTCCACCATTGCTCCTGCTCGGGCCCAAGGGGCACCTGCCCCACTATGCCCAGACGAGCGGGAGAACCCCTCCCCTGCTGTTTGCAATCTGGCGAGGCCTGGGGAGGAGGGTGCGGCAGGGACACCGCCAAGCATGGGAGAGGGCCTGATGACGTGCTCCTCATGGTCCAGGACCCGGGCGACTTGGTGCGAGTGGAGGCTTGCCAGGCCATCTATTCAGCAGCCTCCTCCGCGCGAGTCAAGAGCTCTGGCTTGGTGGTAGGGGACTGGCGGCAGGCGAGCTCCCTCCCACCCGCGCTTCAGGCCATCCGGTGGAGCACGGGTCCGCTGCTCTATCTGGGCGTTTACCTTTCTGCCACGCATCCCTCTCCGCCGGAGAACTGGCAGAATTTAGAGGGCGGGGCGATAGAACGACTCCGGAAATGGACAGGACTACTCCGGTGCCTCTCCCTTCAAGGGAGAGCATTAGTGCTTAATCAACTAGTCCTGTCCATGCTCTGGTACCGGCTCAACACCCTGGTCCCGGCCCCGGCTTTCCTGACCAACCTGCGGACATCGATTCTGGAGTTCTTTTGGTCAGGACTGCACTGGGTCCCTGCAGTGGTTCTCCATCTACCTGTGGAGGAAGGAGGGCAGGGCCTCAAATGTCTGCTTACTCAGGTCCATGTCTTCCACCTCCAGACCCTGCAGAGGCTCCTTTATGGTGCAGGTAGTCCGGCGTGGAGCATACTGGTGCACGCCTTCCTGCGCCGCTTCCGAGGGCTCCGATATGACCGGCAGCTCCTTTATCTCCATCCGAGAGCTCTTCCGCGAGACCTCTCCGGGCTGCCGGTCTTCTACCAGGACCTCCTCCGGACCTGGAAACTCTTTACTACGAGCAGGTCCGTGGCGGCCACCGAGGGGGCAGATCTCCTCGCGGAGCCCCTGCTACACAACCCCCAGCTCCGTTTGCAGGTGGCGGAGTCCCGCTCGGTGCACCAGAGGTTGGTCCTGGCAGAGGTCACAAGAGTCGGAGACCTCCTGGACTATGACCGGGGAGACTGGCTGGATCCCCTAACCTTCGCTCAGCGCATGGGGCTTTCCAGACCTTGTACTCCCCGATGCATACTTCAGGAGGTGAAGGCCGCTTTGCCGCCCGCTGCTCGGGTTTATCTCGACCAGGTCCTGCACGAGGGCACGCCCCGCCCACCCACTACACCAGGCCCGCCGGACCTTTTAATTGGACCCCTGCCCCGTGGACCCAACCGATCTCTTCACCCCTTCACTAGAAGCCGGCTGCACGAGATGCAGCCGGTCTGTTTTCAAACCGCGCCAAGAAAACATCTCTACACGCTCGTGCTCCACACCCTTCACGCCCACACCCTCGTGTCCCGCCCCGATACAAAATGGCGGGACCTCCTGCCTCCTTTGGAGGGTGAAGAGCCCCGGCGGGCCAGCCTATATTCCATCTTAGTCCCAAAGCCCGCCGGGGATGTCAGTTGGCGGCTCCTTCACGGAGCCGTGAGCACGGGCGTGTACTTGGCGCGGTTCACCACAATCCCAGACACCTGCCCCTTTTGCGGCGTGAGGGATACCCTGGCACATGTCTACCTGGAGTGTGCCAGGCTGCAGCCCCTATTCCGGCTCCTCACCAATATCTTATTACGTTTTTGGTTGCACTTCTCCCCTCACCTTCTCATTTATGCACTCCCTATCCGTGGCCCCACAAAGTCCCGGGATCTCCTGGTCAACCTCCTCCTGGCCCTAGCTAAAATGGCCATCTACAAAACCAGAGTGAGGAGGTTGGCCGACGGAGTCTCCTGTGACTGTAGGGCCTATTTCCGATCCTCGGTCCGTTCACGTATCCGGGCAGAGTTCCTCTGGGCGGCGTCCTCTGACTCCCTTGACGCCTTTGAGGAGCAGTGGGCGCTGTCCGGGGTTCTCTGCTCGGTGTCCCCGTCCGGTTCCCTTCTTTTGACCCTTTGACCGCACTCCTGTCCCTGTTATTTTATTAGTTGTCCCCCGGAATTTTTTGGGCATCTAGGTCCTGTGGATCCCCCTTTTAGGCTGGGGGGGATCCTTTAGCAGTGGACGGGCCTCGCCCGCCCACTTCCCGGATCCCAATAAGACTACTTTTCTATAGCCATCTGGTCTTGTCCCGTCACAGTATGCTATGGTACATTCATAGTTTTAGTACTATCTGGTGCAACTGCATATAGTCCAGGAGTATGGCTTTCACTGAATATTTATGTTTAGATTAATTCCACAACCCCCCCACAAAATAACCCCCAAATTAAAAACTTTTTTAAACAGTCCAAATGTTATAATAGGAAGCATTTACTGATAACTTTTATATTAATAAAAGTTATACAAAAATACATCATAAATATTAAAAGTTACATATTTATTAGGAAATTAAAGTTAAAAAGTATTTACTCAAAGGTTTTGGTGGTTTTCATTTATATTTTTAGAGCAGAAGTATAAAATGAATCTTAAATAAAAATGGAGATACAAGTTCCTTTGCCACTTGCAGACTACAGTGAAAAGCACTTCTTCTCCTTGACTTATAGCTGAAGTTTCATTTGAGTGTCCAAATACTTTTTTAATGCATACACCTGGAGTTTCTAGGATTACTTGGCCCAGAAGTGAGGTTCACTGGAGAACAGAATAAAATTTGAGTTTAATGAACAAAAAGGTATGTCTATATTGAAGCTCAAGTAGAAATACCTGAGCTGGTTTTAATCTAACGAGCCTGGATCCCTAAGCAGTGAAGCTGCACCAGCACATGCTTCAACACAGGCTGTATAAATATGCCCAGAATCTTTGGTATGTCTAATCAATCTGCAGTCACATCTTGTGATTGAAGTGTAAACATACCCTAAGGAGTACTGTAAATGAGACACATTCATGCATAGAAATCTACAAATTGTGCTAGTCAAAGAATACAGTAGATACCTGTCATTGTTGGTCCCCTTCTGGCAGAAGCATAGGAAGGAGCAGAGTGAGAGATCAACACAAGGTCCCAGCAGACTCCTGCCATGCAGAAACAGCAGCAGAACTTTCAGGGAGTATCTTAAAGCCTCAGTCCCTGGATATTCACTCCCCAGCAAAACCGACAGTGGGTCAAAGCCTGCAATGATTGGTCCCTGCTCCACCCTCACTACATCAACCAAAAGCCATCTGGAGCTACCCAGAAACCAGAACCTCACACTTGTCAGGAAAAGATCTGCAGTAGCCTTAAAGCTCCAGCTTCTGTAGCACCCACCATCTATGGTTTCATGGGCAGCAAGCGGATGGTGAGGTTTTTGCACACCCTAGCAATGTCCAGATGTCACCAGAACTCTATACTTTGAACCACACAAACTCTGGACTTTACATTTACGTTTTCTATTTGAGAGAAGTGAGCGTTCCCTTGTCACATGTCTTAGATTCCCAAAATCCATCTTCTGATAGACCTCACCCTTCCAAGCCACCATGCATCTCATTCCACCTTTTATCCTTTTAAACATTCCCCTCCTCTCTCAGATCTGCTTTTCTTCTCTTTCTATTCACTTCTGTCCCCTCACTCGCCTGCATACTCATCCCTTCCCCCACTTTTTCATGCCTTTCCTCCCTCTGACTCATTTCTACCCCACCAAACAAAAGCACAAAAACTCCTTAACTATAACCCAGAGAACAAAATACTAAAAACAAACACAAACCCTCCACCAAGACACATGCAAAACCACCAAAGCAAACTCCTGTACTGTTATTTCAGTTTTTGTCCTCCTTTGCTATTAATTTTTCCTTTTGTACACATCACTTTATTTTATGTACATGTTAAGCCGTTCAGGGCAAGAACCTCTCTTTTATATGCTTGTGAAGCACACTCTTGAATGATAAAATAAATCATCATAATATGATTCTTTTTTTAGAAAAGAAGTCTTTGTATATTCATAATGAAAAAGATAGATTTTTTAAAAACCCAATACAGTTAACTCAGATTATCATATTAAAAAAGAATGTGTTTATATGGAATGTGTTTATTTTCTGCAATATTTCTGATGTTTGTGTTGAAGGTGAATTCTGAATTTCATGTGGATTTTGCAGTTAATATTATTTAAACCATATCTCTTTATCCAGTGGAAAATCCTCAAAGAACAGCTACTATGCAACTCCAAACACTAAAATCATAGTTCACTTATTAGACCTGTGTCTATTAACTGAGCAGTGTGGTTTTTTATCTGGGTTTTTTTTTTTCTGAGCTGAGACTGCTCTTCCAAAAGCTCCTCCTGCGCACAGGGATATTTGTCTTGTGTCTGGCCAATCTTTTCTTCCAGTTTGGCTATGTGGTTTTCATGGTCTTTAAACTTAAAAAAGTAAAACAGTTAATATTATGTGTGATAATGTAGTTGGAGAAGCTTTCATACCTGCCAAACCTTTATTCCTTCTCCCAAATGTATCCAACTTAAACAAATACCTTATTGTCTTCCTTGATTTTAAATTTGCCATGACCCTTTGTTAATTGCAGAGATGAAGATTTTGAGTAATCACACTGTTCTATTTTTTACATAAAGAGCATTTGTATTAAGTTAAAAGTAAAATCAAAAAAATATTTTCAACTTCAATATAGATTCATAGATCCCAAGGCCAGAAGGAACCATTGTGATCATCTAGTCTGACCTTCTGCATAACATAGGCCATAGACGTTCCCTTAAAATCTTATATCTTTCTCTCCTAGATAGAAGAGCCTATTATCAAATATTTGTTCCCTATGTAGGTACTTACAAATTGTAGTCAAGTCACCCTTAACCTTCTCTTTTGTTAAGCTAAATATATTGATCTTCTTGAGTCTATCACTATAAGACATGTTTTCTAATCCTTTAATCATTCTCATGGCTCTACTCTGAACCCTCTCTAATTTATCAACGTCCTTCTTTAATTGTGTACACCAGAACTGGACACAGAACTCTAGCAGCAGTGGTATCAGTGCCAAATATAGAGGTAAAATAAAACAACCTCTCAACTCCCACTCAAAAGACCCCTGTTTATGCATCCAAAGATTGCATTAGTCCTTTTGCATCACACTTGGAGCTCATGTTCAGCTGATTACCCACTACAACCCCCAAATCTTTTTCAGAGTCATGGCTCCCCAGAAGAGAGTCCCCCATCATGTAAGTGTGGTCTGCATTCTTTGTTCCTAGATGTATACATTTACATTTGGCTATACTATAATGCACATTGTTTGCTTGTGCTCAATTTACAAAAGCAATTCAGATCACTCTGTAGCAGCGACCTGTCCTTTTTGTTCTTTTTCCACTCCACCAATTTTTTTCTGTCATCTGCAAACTTTATCAGTGATTTTATGTTTTCTTCCAGGTCATTAACAAAAATGTTAAATAGTGTAGGACCAAGAACTGATCTCTACAGGACCCCACAAGAAACACACCTGTTCAGTCATGATTCCCTGTTTTACAGTTACATTTTGAGACTTATCAGTTACCCATCTTTTAATCCATTTAATGTGTGCCATGTTAATTTTATATCATTCTCGTTTTTAATCAAAGTATCGTGATACCAAGTGAAATGCCTTACAGATATCTAAGTATATAACATCAACACTATTACCTTAATCAACCAAACTAAATCTCATAAAAAATATCAAGTTAATTTGATGGAATCTATTTTCCATAAACCCTTTTATCATATTACCCTCCTTTAATTCTTTATTAATTGAGTCCCATATCAGCCACACCATTATCTTTCCCAGCATCTATGTCAAATTGACGGGCCTGTCATTACATGCGTCATCCTATTTACCCTTTTCAATATTGGCATACCATTAGCTTTCTAACAGTCTTCTGGAACTTCCTCAGTGTTCCAAGACTTACTGAAAATCAACAATGATGGTTCAGTGACCACTTCAGCTATCTCTTTTAAAATTCTTAGATGCAAGTTATCCAGACCTGCTGATTTAAAAATATCTAACTGTGGTAGTTACTGTTTAACATCCTCCTTAGTTACTTTGGAAAGGAAAGAGTATTATCATAAGACATGAATACATCATCTGTTTTTTCCCCAATACACATGATTTTATTGATAATTCTAACATTTCCTTCTAGTAGTGGACCAATACCATTGTCAGGATTATTTTTGTTTCTAATATAATTTAAAAGCTCCCTCTTATTATCCTTAATTTTACTGTCCGCAGATTCTTTGTGTCACTTTGCTTCCTTTTTCAATTTTCTACAATTCCTAGCTTCTGCATTATATTCATTATTATCAACTTCCCCTTTCTTCCATTTAATTCATATATAATTTTTAACAGCTGCCTTTACTTCCCCTCTAAATTAGCTTGATTTTTTAACCAATATGGTCTTTCCCCTTGATTTTAGGATTGCAGCTTTTTGGGCACCTAGTAAAGTTATCCTTAAACAATTCTCAATTATTCACTTTTTTTTCTGATTAATTTTTTCCTCCCAACTGATATAATCTAAGGTGGTCATAGCATGATTTATGGGCACTGCTGAAGACATTAAGTATATACAATAGAGAGAAATATTTTGTCTTATTATATACCTGCTTCCATAATCAGAGGTTGGAATTTAACACAAAGCTTATTCAAATACACGAGCATTTCCCAGCTTTGTTGGATGACACTTAACCTCCCTGTGCCTCAGTTCTCCCATTTGTACAAATATGGACAATGATGCTTACTTCCTTTGAAAATAACTTTAAGATCTATAAATGAAAAGTGCTGTAGAAGAGTCAGGTATTATGGTGATGATTAGATATGCACTGTTTTAAGAGTTGTGATTTTTTCCCCCTGCTTTTTATAGTTCTGTCATTTGAATGCCCATTCTGCAACTGAATATCAAATTTCTGACTGTAGATCCCAATCCAAATGCATATGAACATGTGTAGAGATATCAAATAATTCAGACCTTTCCCATCCACACAACAAAAAGGAATGGAGATGGTGATACAGAAGTAAATGGTCATTTCAACAACTGATATGTAGGTGCCTCATGGTTCCATCATTTCAGTTCTCTTCCCCCCTTTTTAAATTTAATTGTTTAGGTAGTTACAAATAATTTGAAAAAAATAAAATTAGGCACATATTTAGCACATAGCCAACTGTTAACTTATTAACAAAAAATATACATTCTTCTATGAAATATCAGGGCAGATTCTTGTGTATAGTCCCTTCTTCACAACAAATGTAGACAGTACTATTAATTATTTTTATTTCCCTCATTTTTTAAAATATACCAATGTAAAATACAACTCTAAAATTACATTTTTAGAAGTCATCTGCTGCAGAAAGATATCCTTTGTATGTGTGTCCAGCAAGTAGACGATCAGTTATTCTTGCCCTTACTTGTTAATGAAAGCATAGTGGTTTCCTCACCAGCTGTTTTCTAGGGCCAAAAACTGGAGCTGCAAGACAAAGGGCAATCAGAAGCCCCTGCCCCAGTATTACAGAGTTGGAAAGTTTCCAGTTTTAGAGGGAGAAAACAGAGAATGAGTCTTAACATAAGTTCACACTTTTAGCTGAAAATGTGATTTAGGGATTATGGCTCAGAGTAGGCTAATTCTGAATGGGAAGGATTAAGTCTTTGCTGATGGTAAAAAGGAAAAGGGGAAAGGTTGGCTTTCTCTCATTTTAGAAAAAAAGTCTGAGGACACTGAAAAAGGGATGGGGAGTCTGGGGCACCTAAAAAAAGACTTTTCTCCTTCCTAGGAGGAGGAAAGATGTGGCTCTCAGAGCAACTCTCTGTAAAATTAAAAGAAGAACATGTTGAGATGCAAAAAAAAGTTCACCATTTTGGTAACAACTATGAGACTTTAACAAGCTACCTTATAGGCAGAAGTGGGAGAGAAGGTAAAGCAGTGAAAGGAAGAAGAGAAAAGATTTCTCCCCCAGTTGTTTGAATATTATATATTTGTGGATCACATGTTCGGGATGGTACACTTTATTATTGGTTTGGTTGGTGTGTATTGTTTATTGATTTTTTTCTTGGCATGTCTGAATAAGAAGAAATAAGAAAATGAAATCTTCCTTCTCTAGAGTCTGCTTTACCTCTCCACCTATGTGCTGTCAGAGACATCCTGACACCCTGCTACCATAGTGTCATAAATTGCCTGGTATAAAAGAGAACCAGAAATTATTTTCCCCCCTCATCCAAAAATTCTATTGCCTTCTTGGAATCATAGAAGATTAGGGTTGGAAGATACCTCAGGAGGTCATCTAGTCCAACCCCCTGCTCAAAGCAAGAACAACCCCAACAAAATTATCCTAGCCAGGGCTTTGTCAAGCCGGGCCTTAAAAACCTCTAAGAATGGAGATTCCACCACCTCCCTAGGTAACTCATTCCAGTGCTTCACCACCCTCCTAGTTTTTTTCCTAATATCCAACCTAGACCTCCCTCACTGAAACTTGAGACCATTGCTCATTGTTCTGTCATCTGCCACCACTGAGAACAGCCGAGCTCCATCCTCTTTGGAACCCCCCTTCAGGTAGTTGAAGGCTACTATCAAATCTCCCCCCCACCACTCTTCTCTTCTGTAGACTAAACAAGCCAAGTTCATGTGCTCCAGCCCCCTAATCATGAGAATCATGTGCTCCAGCCCCCTAATCATTTCCGTTGCCCTCCGATGGTCTCTCTCCAATTTGTCCACATCCTTTCTGGAGTGTGGGGCTTAAAACTTGATGCAATATTCCAGACGTGGCCATACATGCCATCATCCACATACAGCTGTGCCTGCAGTCTCTACATAAGACATTGACAGCCATAGAATTAGTGCTCTCACCTATAGGAGTCCTGATACAGCACAGCTAATTTCCACAGACAATCAAACAATTCTGTATGGCTAGAAAATGTAGCTGGATTAAGCTAAGGCCCTAAGCAAATAAGCACTAAGTTCCTTCTAACTGATGTGTAGGGCTTTCAGGTCCTGAAGAGGAGGAAGGAAGGTGGTGAGGGAGAAGAAAGATTATGAATCCTGGTTCAGAGTTGAAGATGGTTGTAGGGAGTTCATTTGTAGGGGGTTTAGAATTTGGTCTTCCATCCTCAAGCCTTCTAGCTGATTCAATATACAGTAACTCCTCATTTAACCTCCTCTGGTTAGATTGTTTTGCTTATTAGGTCGCTGACCTATTACAGAACATACTCCTTTAAAATCTTGCAATGTTCCCTTGTAACGATGTTTGGTTCCCCCGGCTCTGCCTGCCCGGTGCTCCAGTCAGGGCACGGGGGCTTGCCCCAATCTGCTTGCTGGGCATTCCAGCCAGGGAGTGGGGAGAGCATGGGGGCTTGCCCGGCAGGAGTGCCAGGCAGATGGAACGGGGCAAACCCCCACGCCCCGACCCCACTGTCCAGCTGGATCCCTAGGCTGGAAGAACGGGGTAAGCCCCCACGCCCCAACCCCGCTCCCTGATAGTAGCCCCGGGTGGTTGGAATGGGGCAGGACCCCGCACCCCGACTCTGCTATGCCCTGCCTCAACCGAGCTTCACAATCATCATTGGTGAATACAGCATTAAACAGTTTGTTTAAAATTATTTAAAACATATACTGTATATGTCTTTTGTCTGGTGAAAAAAATTTCCCTGGAACCTAACCCCCTCTATTTACATTAATTCTTATGGGGAAATTGGATTCACTTAATATCGTTTTGCTTAAAGTTGCATTTTTCAATAACATAACTAGGATGTTAAGTGAGAAGTTACTGTAGCTCAGCCTGCAGGCATTGGCTTTGCCCCATTTCCTAGCTTCTGCGCTGGGTACTGCAGTGCTTCAAAGAAAGCACATGGTCGGGTTGAACAGATAGTGTATTTCAACAACTTCTGGTAAACTATGTGCACAGCTCAGGATGCCACACAGCTGCTCTGCTAGCAAGGACTGTCTTAAATACCTTGCCCAGGCAGTGCCGAAACTACTACTCCCACAAAAGTGAAGGACTGTTTCCTTAGCTCTTCAATTCAGAGGAATTCAGCACCAACCTCTGCTTGGCGAAAGAGGCCTTATGATCCAAAGATTTTTGGATGCATTACATGTTGTCTCTTGAGACTACAAATGGTGCGGCTATCAGGTAAGATGAAATGATTCAGATCCCCTCTAAACAGGTCATACCTTCTTCAATCCTTAGACTATTTTAGTGTTCGGGAACAATCTTACTCAGGAACCAGTATTGGCTGCATCTTGACTTTCTCATTGATGCTGTATGAAATGGTTGGTGGGTAATAACCAAAAGAATATAAAGTCCATACGTGACAGATTTGGAGCTGCTCTGTAATAACTTACGAATACTGTATTTTGGCCTGACTTCAGGCAGCATGACTATATTAGTCCAATTCAAAAGGAGCCTCTCAAGCAGTCTGTACAAGCAGTCATATGGCCCAGTAAACTCAGGCAAATGCTTATTGATGTCTTTGGCTGACTGCAAAGGTCTGAGATAAAATGGCACTTGTGGAAAATCTTCCTTGAGGGAGTGGAGAAAAGCATATAGATTTAGGACTCTCAACCACAGCCAGTTGAAGAATGACAGGTTGCAGTAGCTGAAGAGCCTCTCTTTTCTGAAAGTGAGGTCTTTTCTTAGAAGAGTCCAGAGCCTTCTGGCAATAGGAACAAAATGAGTGATGTCTCTGTCTCAGAAAAGGCTGTCCTCTTCGCATCCTTCTCTGAACTGGGCCCAAAGATGGAAGTGTGGTCTTGGAGCTCACTTCATTGGATGCATGCAGTAAAAAATACAGGGGGGAGATTTTATATACACAGAGAACATGAAACAATGGGTGTTAGCATACACACTGTAACGAGAGTGATGAGATAAGGTGAGCTATTACCAGCAGGAGAGTGGGGTGGAAAAAACCTTTGTAGTGATAATCAAGGTGGGCCATTTCCACCAGTTGACAAGAACATCTGAGGAACAGCAGGGGAGGGGGAGAGGAATAAACATGAGGAAATAGTTTTACTTTGTGTAATGACCCATCCACTCCCAGTCTCTATTCAACCCTAAGTTAATTGTATCCAGTTTGCAAATTAATTCCAATTCAGCAGTCTTTCATTGGAGTCTGTTTCTGAAGTTTTTTTGTTGAAGAATTGCCACTTTTAGGTCTGTAATCGAGTGACCAAAGAGATTGAAGTGTTCTCCAACTGGTTTTTGAATGTTATAATTCTTGACGTCTGATTTTTGTCCATTTATTCTTTTACTTAGAAACTGTCCAGTTTGGCCACTGTACATGGCAGAGGGGCATTGCTGGCACATGATAGCATATATCGCATTGGTAGATGTGCAAGTGAACGAGCCTCTGATAATGTGGCTGATGTGATTAGGCCCTATGATGGTGTCCTCTGAATAGATATGTGGACACAGTTGGCAACGGGCTTTGTTGCAAGAATAGGTTCCTGGGTTAATGGTTCTGTTGTGTGGTTGCTGGTGAGTATTTGCTTCAGGTTGGGGGGCTGTCTGTAAGCAAGGACTGACCTGTCTCCCAAAATTTGTGAGAGTGATAGGTCATCCTTCAGGATAGGTTGTAGATCCTTGATGATGCACTGGAGAGGTTTTAGTTGGGGGCTGAAGGTGATGGCTAGTGGCATTCTGTTATTTTCTTTGTTGGGCCTGTCCTGTAGTAGGTGACTTCTGGGTACTCTTCTGGCTCTGTCAATCTGTTTCTTCACTTCAGCAGGTGGGTATTGTAGTTGTAAGAACGCTTGAAGAGTTAAGCACATCATCAGTTTTTTATTAAAAATGCTGTATCTTTCAAAAGATCAGTCCACAGTTGAGGACTGAACTTCTTTTGGAGTGTTTTATGACTGTAGACACTGTGACCTCAGTGGCCATAGATCTTGCAGCTGTGTCTAAAGCATCCAAAGAAGCCTAAAGTGTTGTCTTTGCCACCAGCTGACCTTCTGTCACCATAGCCTTAAACTCATTCTCTGGAGTCCTGGGGCAGCAAACTGTATGACCTTATTCATCTTTAAAATATCATACTTACCCTGGTAATTATCTATGTGGAACTGTAGACTAGCAGAGGAATAAACATTTCTTCCCCAGTGTTTCTTGGGGTCCTTATCCCTGGGAATGGATTTGACAGGTTCAGGCTTCTTATATTTTTATGAGCCACTGCCACTACCTGAGTAGGTGGAAAAGTACATGAACCCCTTAGAGGGAGCTTGATACCTCCAGTTTGCCTTCTTAGATATGGATGGAAGGATGACTGGAGTCTGCTAGAGGTCCTTCGTCAGCACAAGAATACCTTCATTAGTGGGTATTGCTAAATGGCCATCAGCAAGTGGATGAAGAATGTAATTTGTAAGCCCTTTCCCGGATTATTTCAAATGGAATCTGTCAAATATCACCATTCTTTGATGGCTGGATGCCATGATGCCTGGATGGCTTTAAAATAATGGAATAATGCCTGGAAGGCACCAATGGTGTAACTGCTTCATCTGGAATGAAGAGAAAATAGCAAATGGAACAGGCTGATCTTCCTACTCCTCCATGAGAACTTCCTCATCAATCCAGGGGGTCATGACTTAATTTGTAATTCTGTTGTGGTGACTCTACCATCTTGGAAGGGCCTGAAGAAGGAGAAACCTTTTCTGGGATCTGGTTCCTGAAGAATAAAGATAAGAAAAATGGTTCTGAAGGTTCCAGGCAGGCCAGTATGGCCAAGATAAAGGAAAGACATATGGTACCATGAAGGTGAAATCCCAGAAGCTTGTGAACTCTCTGAAGCAAGTCTTCTACAGTGAGAAGAGCTGCTCCCAACATCTTTC